>NW_026286153.1:0-14291 GCF_023373465.1 Oncorhynchus keta | reverse complement strand
TCTCACCCCCCTTCTCACCCCCCAACAAGATTTAGATGCAAGTGGCTGTTCCACTGGTTGTCATAAGGTGTATGCACCAATTTGTAAGTCGCTCTGGATAGGCGTCTGCTAAATGACTTAAATGTAAATGTGACTTAAATGTAGTTATACTATAGGTCCTAGTTATACTATAGGTCCTAGTTATACTATAGGTCCTAGTTATAGTCACTACTATAGGTCCTAGTTATAGTCACTACTATAGGTCCTAGTTATAGTCACTACTATAGGTCCTAGTTATAGTCACTACTATAGGTCCTAGTTATAGTCACTACTAGGTCCTAGTTATAGTCACTACTATAGGTCCTAGTTATAGTCACTACTATAGGTCCTAGTTATAGTCACTACTAGGTCCTAGTTATAGTCACTACTATAGGTCCTAGTTATAGTCACTACTATAGGTCCTAGTTATAGTATATATAGGTCCTAGTTATAGTATAGGTCCTAGTTATAGTATAGGTCTAGTTATAGTCACTACTATAGGTCCTAGTTATAGTCACTACTATAGGTCCTAGTTATAGTCACTACTATAGGTCCTAGTTATAGTCACTACTATAGGTCCTAGTTATAGTCACTACATCTGCCATTTAGCAGATACTTTTATACAAAGACCCTAACAGTCATGTGTGCATACATTTTCTATTGGGAGGCCCCAGCGGGAATCAAACCCGCAACCTTTGTCATCGCAAGCGCCATGCTCTTCCGACACACAGAGACCATAAGCCGTCTCTAAAACGACCTCTGACCTCAGTAGCGAGCCCCCAGCTGGGCGTAGTCCTTCAGCTTGTCCTTGTCCAGTCTGGTGGGAACCTCCACGATGGCATGGATCTGCAGCTTGATGATCTTAGCCAAGGAGGTGAACATGCTCTCGGGGATGATCTGTAACACCTAGTGGAGAGTAGAGGAGACAACGTGCTCTCAGGGATGATCTGTAACACCTAGTGGAGAGTAGAGGAGACAACATGCTCTCGGGGATGATCTATAACACCTAGTGGAGAGTAGAGGAGACAACGTGCTCTCAGGGATGATCTGTAACACCTAGTGGAAGTAGAGAGGAGACAACGTGCTCTCAGGGATGATCTGTAACACCTAGTGGAGAGTAGAGGAGACAACGTGCTCTCAGGGATGATCTGTAACACCTAGTGGAGAGTAGAGGAGACAACATGCTCTCGGGGATGATCTGTAACACCTAGTGGAGAGTAAAGGAGACAACGTGCTCTCGGGGATGATCTGTAACACCTAGTGGAGAGTAGAGGAGACAATGTGCTCTCGGGGATGATCTGTAACACCTAGTGGAGAGTAGAGGAGACAACGTGCTCTCAGGGATGATCTGTAACACCTAGTGGAGAGTAGAGGAGACAAAGCGTGCTCTCAGGGATGATCTGTAACACCTAGTGGAAGTAGAGGAGACAACATGCTCTCAGGGATGATCTGTAACACTTAGTGGAGAGTAGAGGAAACAACATGCTCTCTGGGATGATCTGTAACACCTAGTGGAGAGTAGAGGAAACAACATGCTCTCTGGGATGATCTGTAACACCTAGTGGAGAGTAGAGGAGACAACGTGCTCTCAGGGATGATCTGTAACACCTAGTGGAGAGTAGAGGAGACAACGTGCTCTCAGGGATGATCTGTAACACCTAGTGGAGAGTAGAGGAGACAACGTGCTCTCAGGGATGATCTGTAACACCTAGTGGAGAGTAGAGGAGACAACGTGCTCTCAGGGATGATCTGTAACACCTAGTGGAGAGTAGAGGAGACAACGTGCTCTCAGGGATGATCTGTAACACCTAGTGGAGAGTAGAGGAGACAACGTGCTCTCGGGGATGATCTGTAACACCTAGTGGAGAGTAGAGGAGACAACATGCTCTCGGGGATGATATGTAACACCTAGTGGAGAGTAGAGGAGACAACATGATCTCAGGGATGATCTGTAGAGGGTTGGGGCTGGGGGTAGAGAGTAGAGACTAGGGGACTGGGGGTAAAGAGTAGAGACTAGGGGCTGGGGGTAGAGAGTAGAGACTAGGGGCTGGGGGTAGAGACTAGGGGACTGGGGGTAGAGAGTAGAGACTAGGGGCTGGGGGTAGAGAGTAGAGACTAGGGTGCTGGGGGTAGAGCAGAGACTAGGTGCTGGGGTAGAGAGTAGAGACTAGGGGACTGGGGGTAGAGAGTAGAGACTAGAGGGCAGAGAGTAGAGACTAGGGGGCTGGGGGTAGAGAGAGAGACTAGGGGGCTGGGGGTAGAGAGTAGAGACTAGGGCAGAGAGTAGAGACTAGGGGCTGGGGGTAGAGAGTAGAGACTAGGGTGCTGGGGGTAGAGAGCAGAGACTAGGTGCTGGGGGTAGAGAGTAGAGACTAGGGGACTGGGGGTAGAGAGTAGAGACTAGGTGGCTGGGGGTAGAGAGTAGAGACTAGGGGACTGGGGGTAGAGAGTAGAGACTAGGGGCTGGGGGTAGAGAGTAGAGACTAGAGGGCAGAGAGTAGAGACTAGGGGGCTGGGGGTAAAGAGTAGAGACTAGGGGCTGGGGGTAGAGAGTAGAGACTAGGGGCGTTGGGGTAGGGAGTAGAGAGTAGAGACTAGGGGGCTGGGGGTATAGAGTAGAGAGTAGAGACTAGGGGGCTGGGGGTATAGAGTAGAGTAGAGACTAGGGAGCTGGGGGTATAGAGTAGAGAGTAGAGACTAGGGGCTGGGGGTAGAGAGTAGAGACTGGGGCAGAGAGTAGAGACTAGGGGGCTGGGGGTATAGAGTAGAGACTAGGGGGGCTGGGGTTATAGAGTAGAGAGTAGAGACTAGAGGCTGGGGGTAGAGAGTAGAGACTAGGGGGCTGGGAGTAGAGACTAGGGGGCTGGGGTATAGAGTAGAGAGTAGAGACTAGGGGCTGGGGGTATAGAGTAGAGAGTAGAGACTAGGGGCTGGGGGTAGAGAGTAGAGACTAGGGGGCTGGGGTATAGGGCAGAGAGTAGAGACTAGGGGGCTGGGGGTATAGAGCAGAGAGTAGAGACTAGAGGCTGGGGGTAGAGAGTAGAGACTAGGGGGCTGGGGGTAGAGAGTAGAGACTAGGGGGCTGGGGGTAGAGAGTAGAGACTAGGGGCTGGGGGTAGAGAGTAGAGACTAGGGGGCAGGGAGTAGAGAGTAGAGACTAGGGGGGCTGGGGTAGAGAGGAGACTAGGGGGCTGGGGGTAGAGAGTAGAGACTAGGGGGTGGGGGTAGAGAGAGAGACTAGGGGCTGGGGGTAGAGAGCAGAGACTAGGGGCTGGGGGTAGAGAGTAGAGACTAGGGGGCTGGGGGTAGAGAGTAGAGACTAGGGGGCTGGGGGCAGAGAGTAGAGACTAGGGGGCTGGGGGGTAGAGAGTAGAGACTAGAGGGCTGGGGGTAGAGAGTAGAGACTAGGGGGCTGGGGGTAGAGAGCAGAGAATAGGGAATGGGGGTAGAGAGTAGAGAATAGGGGAATGGGGGTAGAAAGTAGAGACTAGGGGGCTGGGGGCAGAGAGAGAGACTAGGGGCTGGGGGTAGAGAGGAGACTAGGGGGCAGAGAGTAGAGACTAGGGGGCTGGGGGGAGAGTAGAGACTAGGGGGCTGGGGGTAGAAAGTAGAGACTATGGGGCTGGGGGTAGAGAGTAGAGACTAGGGGGCTGGGGGTAGAGAGTAGAGACTAGGGGGCTGGGGGTAGAGAGTAGAGAATAGGGGAATGGGGGTAGAAAGTAGAGACTATGGGGCTGGGGGTAGAGAGTAGAGACTAGGGGGCTGGGGGAGAGTAGAGAATAGGGAATGGGGTAGAAAGTAGAGACTATGGGGCTGGGGGTAGAGAGTAGAGACTAGGGACTGGGGGTAGAAAGTAGAGACTATGGGGCTGGGGGGTAGAGAGTAGAGACTAGGGGCTGGGGGGTAGAGAGTAGAGACTAGGGGCTGGGGGTAGAGAGTAGAGACTAGGGGGCTGGGGTAGAGAGTAGCGACTAGGGGCTGGGGGTAGAGAGTAGAGACTAGGGACTGGGGGTAGAAAGTAGAGACTATGGGGCTGGGGGTGGAGAGTAGAGACTAGGGGCTGGGAGAGAGAGTAGAGACTAGGGGGCTGGGGGTAGAGACAAGGGGCTGGGAGTAGAGATTAGAGACTACGTGCTCCGGGATCATACCTTTCTGACGTAGGTCACCAGTTCCCCGAGTAGAACTGAGAGACACTGAGCAGATCTGGACTGTTGGCCTGGTTGATACGCAGCAGAGGCAGGTCCAACGCAGAGACGCCAACTGGAAACACGGATCAATAACAACACGCGTTACAGACCGCATGTTTTCAAACAGGAAATACCCCTTTTCCCTTGTTTACGGATGAACCTGTGTGCTCTACGAAATGTACTGTTTGTGTCCGAGTAGTGAATGGTTGACCTTTAGGAAGGTTGCTCGTAGTTTGGTCACTCATGGATGGGTTCACTCTGATACTCTCCTGCATGATGGACGTGAAGCTGGGAAAAAACAACCAGAGAAAACATTCCAAATGGAACATTTATATATTTCGTATTTGACCAGGTTCGTCTCCCTGGGTTAGTCTCCTGGGTTAGTCTCCCTGGGTTCTTATCTGACCAGGTTAGTCTCCTGGGTTCATATTTCATGGTGATCAGGGCCATTCATAACACATACATAACCCCTACCTGTCTATGATCTGCCATGCATAGGACAGGTCTCCTACTGTCTGCATGGTGATCAGGACCATTCATAACCCATTTATAACCCCTACCTGTCTATGATCTGCCATGCATAGGACAGGTCTCCTACTGTCTGCATGGTGATCAGGACCATTCATAACCCATTTATAACCCCTACCTGTCTATGATCTGCCATGCATAGGACAGGTCTCCTACTGTCTGCATGGTGATCAGGACCATTCATAACCCATTTATAACCCATTTATAACCCATCTATAACCCCTACCTGTCTATGATCTGCCATGCATAGGACAGGTCTCCTACTGTCTGCATGGTGATCAGGACCATTCATAACCCATTTATAACCCCTACCTGTCTATGATCTGCCATGCGTAGGACAGGTCTCCTACTATCTGCATGGTGATCAGGACCATTCATAACCCATTTATAACCCCTACCTGTCTATGATCTGCCATGCATAGGACAGGTCTCCTACTATCTGCATGGTGATCAGGACCATTCATAACCCATTTATAACCCCTACCTGTCTATGATCTGCCATGCATAGGACAGGTCTCCTACTGTCTGCATGGTGATCAGGACCATTCATAACCCATTTATAACCACTACCTGTCTATGATCTGCCATGCGTAGGACAGGTCTCCTACTATCTGCATGGTGATCAGGACCATTCATAACCCATTTATAACCCACAAATAACCCATTTATAACCCCTACCTGTCTATGATCTGCCATGCGTAGGACAGGTCTCCTACTGTCTGCATGGTGATCAGGACCATTCATAACCCATTTATAACCCCTACCTGTCTATGATCTGCCATGCATAGGACAGGTCTCCTACTGTCTGCATGGTGATCAGGACCATTCATAACCCATTTATAACCCCTACCTGTCTATGATCTGCCATGCATAGGACAGGTCTCCTACTGTCTGCATGGTGATCAGGACCATTCATAACCCATTTATAACCCCTACCTGTCTATGATCTGCCATGCATAGGACAGGTCTCCTACTATCTGCATGGTGATCAGGACCATTCATAACCCATTTATAACCCATTTATAACCCCTACCTGTCTATGATCTGCCATGCGTAGGACAGGTCTCCTACTATCTGCATGGTGATCAGGACCATTTATAACCCCTACCTGTCTATGATCTGCCATGCGTAGGACAGGTCTCCTACTATCTGCATGGTGATCAGGACCATTCATAACCCCTACCTGTCTATGATCTGCCATGCGTAGGACAGGTCTCCTACTATCTGCATGGTGATCAGGACCATTCAGGACCATTCATAACCACTACCTGTCTATGATCTGCCATGCGTAGGACAGGTCTCCTACTATCTGCATGGTGATCAGGACCATTCATAACCCATTCATAACCCCTACCTGTCTATGATCTGCCATGCGTAGGACAGGTCTCCAACTATCTGCATGGTGATCAGGACCATTCATAACCCATTTATAACCACTACCTGTCTATGATCTGCCATGCGTAGGACAGGTCTCCTACTGTCTGCATGGTGATCAGGACCATTCATAACCCATTCATAACCCCTACCTGTCTATGATCTGCCATCGTAGGACAGGTCTCCTACTATCTGCATGGTGATCAGGACCATACATAACCCATTTATAAACCATTTATAACCCCTACCTGTCTATGATCTGCCATGCGTAGGACAGGTCTCCTACTATCTGCATGGTGATCAGGACCATTCATAACCCATTCATAACCCATTCATAACCCCTACCTGTCTATGATCTGCCATGCGTAGGACAGGTCTCCTACTATCTGCATGGTGATCAGAACCTCCTCCTTGATGTTGATGGTCCTGATCATCTGGTGAAGGAACTTCCTGGTGTCAGCCAGGAACTGACACACCTGCAGGTTGGACTCAACTGGTGGAACTCTTGAACCTGAGCACAGGTAAAAAAAGAGGACAAGAAGTCAGTGTTTATTGGTAAGGAGAGGAAGTCAGGGTTTATTGGTAAGGAGAGGACAGGAAGTCAGGGTTTATTGGTAAGGAGAGGACAGGAAGTCAGGCTTATAGGTAAGGAGAGGACAGGAAATCATGGTTCATAGGTAAGGAGAGGAAGTCAGGGTTTATAGGTAAGGAGAGGACAGGAAGTCAGGGTATATTGGTAAGGAGGACAGGAAGTCAGGGTTCATAGGTAAGGAGAGGACAGGAAATCAGGGTTCATAGGTAAGGAGAGGACAGGAAATCAGGGTTCATAGGTAAGGAGAGGACAGGAAATCAGGGTTTATAGGTAAGGAGAGGAAGTCAGGGTTTATAGGTAAGGAGAGGACAGGAAGTCAGGGTATATTGGTAAGGAGAGGACAGGAAGTCAGTGTTTACAGGTAAGGAGAGGACAGGAAGTCAGGGTTTACAGGTAAGGAGAGGACAGGAAGTCAGGGTTTATAGGTAAGGAGAGGACAGGAAGTCAGGGTTTATAGGTAAGGAGAGGACAGGAAATCAGGGTTCATAGGTAAGGAGAGGACAGGAAATCAGGGTTTATAGGTAAGGAGAGGACAGGAAGTCAGGGTTTATAGGTAAGTCTCCTGTTTCCATACTTCCAAGTCTCTTATCCACTCGGCTGGTAGAATGAACATGAGAAACGGGTTTTCACTAGAAGGAGTGTTACAACATATTTTTAGGACAAAGCTGCATCATTGTATATCAAGAGGACGAAGGGATACAAATGTCTAAGAGTGTTACCATGTAATCACTTTATGGTAAAGGAGTGACCATGTAACGGGTCACTAAGAGTGTTACCATAACGGTCACTAAGAGTGTTACCATGTAACGGTCACTAAGAGTGTTACCAGGGTTTATATAGTCTCCTGTTTCACTAAGAGTGTTACCATGTAATGGTCACTAAAATGAGTGTTACCACTGTAACGGTCACTAAGAGTGTTACCATGCATTGTCACTAAGAGTGTTACCATGTAATATAATGATCATGTAATGGTCACTAAGAGTAATGCCATGTAACGGTCACTAAGAGTATTACCATGTAATCACTGTGTAACATAATGACCATGTAACGGTCACTGAGAGTGTTACCATGTAACGGTCACTAGAGTGTTACCATGTAACGGTCACTAAGAGTGTTACCATGTAACGGTCACTAAGAGTGTTACCATGTAATCACTAAGAGTGTTACCATGTAACGGTCACTAAGAGTGTTACCATGTAACGGTCACTGAGAATGTTACCATGTAACGGTCACTAAGATTACCATGTGTTACCCATGTAACGGTCACTAAGAGTGTTACCATGTAACGGTCACTAAGAGTGTTACCATGTAACGGTCACTGAGAGTGTTACCATGTAACGGTCACTAAGAGTGTTACCATGTAACGGTCACTAAGAGTGTTACCATGTAAAGGTCACTAAGAGTGTTACCATGTAACGGTCACTAGAGTGTTACCATGTAATATAGTGATCATGGTCACTGAGAGTGTTACCATGTAACGGTCACTGAGAGTGTTACCATGTAGCGGTCACTAAGAGTGTTACCATGTAACGGTCACTAAGAGTGTTACCATGTAATATAATGATCATGTAATGGTCACTAGAGTGTTACCATGTAGCGGTCACTAGAGTGTTACCATGTAACGGTCACTAAAGTGTTACCATGTAATATAATGATCATGTAACGGTCACTAGAGTGTTACCATGTAACGGTCACTAAGAGTGTTACCATGTATACGGTCACTAAGAGTGTTACCATGTAACGGTCACTAAGAGTGTTACCATGTAATATAATGATCATGTAATGGTCACTAAGAGTGTTACCATGTAATATAATGATCATGTAACGGTCACTAATAGTGTTACCGTGTAACGGTCACTAAGAGTGTAACCCAGAGATAACATAACTGTAGTCTTGTTCCCGTTCTAGTCGTTGTTGTTTGCGGTGAATTTCCCAGCCTCACCTCTACGAGGGCCTGTATCAGCTGAACGGTCTTCCTGCCTGCCGCGGTGGAGTCCTCGTAGTTCAGAGACTCGATCTGCTTCGAGATCTCCCTGAACCATGCCTGCAGGTTCTCTGTCCAACACAACAACAACCGCGTCAACAACGCACATCAACATCTAGCGGTTTAGAATGGAAGTATGGCACTAGTGCAGAATAAGCTTTCACTATTGCAACAGGAATAAGTATGGTACAGTGAGCCATCAACAGGAATAAGTACGGAACAGTGAACCTGCAACAGGAATAAGTATGGTAGTGAGCCTGCAACAGGAATAAGTATGGTACAGTGAGCCATCAACAGGAATAAATGCACGGTACAGTGAGCCTGCAACAGGAATAAGTACGGTACAGTGAGCCTGCAACAGGAATAAGTATGGTACAGTGAGCCATGCAACAGGAATAAGTATGGTACAGTGAGCCTGCAACAGGAATAAGTATGGTACAGTGAGCCTGCAACAGGAATAAGTATGGTACAGTGAGCCTGCAACAGGAATAAGTATGGTACAGTGAGCCTGCAACAGGAATAAGTATGGTACAGTGAGCCTGCAACAGGAATAAGTATGGTACAGTGAGCCATCAACAGGAATAAGTACTGTACAGTGAGTCATCAACAGGAATAAGTATGGTACAGTGAGCCATCAACAGAAATAAGCCATCAACAGGAATAAGTATGGTACAGTGAGCCATCAACAGAAATAAGTATGGTACAGTGAACCTGCAACAGGAATAAGTATGGTACAGTGAGCCTGCAACAGGAATAAGTATGGTACAGTGAACCTGCAACAGGAATAAGTATGGTACAGTGAGCCTGCAACAGGAATAAGTACGGTACAGTGAGCCTGCAACAGGAATAAGTATGGTAGTGAGCCTGCATCAGGAATAAGTATGGTACAGTGAGCCATCAACAGGAATAAGTACGGTACAGTGAGCCTGCAACAGGAATAAGTATGGTACAGTGAGCCTGCAACAGGAATAAGTATGGTACAGTGAGCCATCAACAGGAATAAGTATGGTACAGTGAGCCTGCAACAGGAATAAGCATGGTACAGTGAGCCTGCAACAGGAATAAGCATGGTACAGTGAGCCTGCAACAGGAATAAGCATGGTACAGTGAGCCTGCAACAGGAATAAGTATGGTACAGTGAGCCTGCAACAGGAATAAGTATGGTACAGTGAGCCTGCAACAGGAATAAGTATGGTACAGTGAGCCTGCAACAGGAATAAGTACGGTACAGTGAGCCTGCAACAGGAATAAGTATGGTACAGTGAGCCTGCATCAGGAATAAGTATGGTACAGTGAGCCTGCAACAGGAATAAGTACGGTACAGTGAGCCTGAAACAGGAATAAGTATGGTACAGTGAGCCTGCAACAGGAATAAGTATGGTACAGTGAGCCTGAATCAGGAATAAGTATGGTACAGTGAGCCATCAACAGGAATAAGTATGGTACAGTGAGCCTGCAACAGGAATAAGTATGGTACAGTGAGCCTGCAACAGGAATAAGTATGGTACAGTGAGCCTGCAACAGGAATAAGTATGGTACAGTGAGCCTGCAACAGGAATAAGTATGGTACAGTGAGCCTGCAACAGGAATAAGTACTGTACAGTGAGCCTGCAAGCAGGAAGAAGTATTGTACACTGAGCTACACAAATACAGTATGGTACAGTGAGCCTTCCTAATATTGAGTTACGGTACAGTGAGCCATCAGAACAGCCTCAGTTGCCGGGGCCAAGTGACCTGCAAAAGGTGCCGGTACAGTGCGCCTCAAATGGAATGTTGGACCATGTTGACTCCTGCTTCCCTCCGATTGGACCATGTTGACTCCAATGCTTCCCACCGATTGGGTACTGGACCATGTTGACTCCAATGCTTCCTCCGAGGAAGACGCCAGTACCGATGGACCATGTTGAGCCTGCTTCCTCCGATTGGGTGGTGGACCATGTTGACTCCAATGCTTCCCTCCATGTTGACGCCAATGCTTCCCACCGTGGACCAGTTGAGCCAATGCTTCCCACCGATTGGGTGGCTGTACCATGTTGACTCCAATGCTTCCCAGGATTGGGTGGTGGACCATGTGACTCCAATGCTTCCTCCGATTGGGTTGTGGACCATGTTGACTCCAATGCTTCCTCCGATTGGGTGGTGGACCATGTTGACTCCAATGCTTCCCACCGATTGGGTGGTGGACCATGTTGACTCCAATGCTTCCCACCGATTGGGTGGTGGACCATGTTGAACCAATGCTTCCCACCGATTGGGTGGTGGACCATGTTGACTCCAATGCTTCTCACCGATTGGGTGGTGGACCATGTTGACTCCAATGCTTCCTCTGATTGGGTGGTGGACCATGTGACTCCAATGCTTCCACCGATTGGGTGGTGGACCATGTTGACTCCAATGCTTCCCACCGATTGGGTGGTGGACCATGTTGACTCCAATGCTTCTCACCGATTGGGTGGTGGACCATGTTGACTCCAATGCTTCTCACCGATTGGGTGGTGGACCATGTTGACTCCAATGCTTCCCACCGATAGGACCATGTGACTCCTGCTTCTCACCGATTGGGTGGTGGACCATGTTGACTCCAATGCTTCTCACCGATAGGACCATGTTGACTCCAATGCTTCTCACCGATAGGTGGACCATGTGACTCAATGCTTCTCACCGATTGGGTGGTGGACCATGTTGACTCCAATGCTTCCCACCGATAGGACCATGTCGACTCCAATGCTTCACCGATTGGGTGGTGGACCATGTTGACTCCAATGCTTCTCACCGATTGGGTGGTGGACCATGTTGACTCCAATGCTTCTCACCGATAGGACCATGTTGACTCAATGCTTCTCACCGATTGGGTGGACCATGTTGACTCCAATGCTTCTCACCGATAGGACCATGTTGACTCCAATGCTTCTCACCGATTGGGTGGTGGACCATGTTGACTCCAATGCTTCCCACCGATTGGACCATGTCGACTCCAATGCTTCCCACCGATAGGACCATGTTGACTCAATGCTTCTCACCGATAGGACCATGTTGACATTTAATGCTTCTCTCCGATTCACCTCTGCATGGACCATGTTGACTCAATGCTTCTCACCGATTGGGTGGTGGACCATCCTTGACTCCAATGCTTCCCACACGATAGGACCAAGTGACATCAATAAGGATCAATGCTTCTCACCGATTGGGTGGTGAGACCAGTCTTGATACACAGGTGTTCCCTAACTGTTTGAGTGTGGAAAAACCTCAGCATATCAACGTGCAGTTCTTGACACAAACCGGGCGCCCGTCACCTACTAGTCCAGATTGTGAACTACCCTGTTCAAAAGGCATTTAAATCTTCTGTCTTGCCCATTCACCCTCTGCATGACACAGACACAATCCATGTCTCAATGTGTCTCAAGGCTTAAACATCCTTCTTTAACCCCGTCTCCCCCTTCATCTACACTGATTGAAGAGAGGATTTAACAAGTGACATCAATACCAGGGATCATATCTTTCACCTGGATTCACCTGGTGATTCGATGTCATGGAAAGAGCCAGGTGTTCCTAATGCTTTGTCAATCAGTGTAATTAGTATACCTCACACATATCAACCGTTTCAGTGATTGACTCAACCAGAAGTCACAATAATGTACGTGTTTTAGATTGTGAACTACCAGCTGTGGTAATTATGGTGTGTTTTAATGTCGAACTACCAGCTGTGGTAATTATGTGTGTTTTAATGTCGAACTAGCAGCTGTGGTAATTATGGTGTGTTTTAATGTCGAACTACCAGCTGTGGTAATTATGTGTGTTTTAATGTCGAACTACCAGCTGTGGTAATTATGTGTGTTTAATGTCGAACTACCAGCTGTGGTAATTACGTGTGTTTCGATGCCGTAGCTAGTTCCGCTATCATCCATCTCACCATTCTTCTCCACTCTGGTTAGAGGCTTGACCCAGAAGACCTCAGCCAGCTCGGTCATCCTCTCAGATCCCTCAGCTCTATAACTCTCCCATTTCAGCTGCTTCTCTGACAGCATCTTCTTGAACATCTGAGAGGGAAAATAAACAGGGGGGCAGATGGTGAATTCACCATTTATATTCAGAGACCCAACATGTGTTTTATTTTATTGTGTAATTACAACTTGACATATATGATACGGTTCAGACTCACCTCTTTGAGGGTGAACTCAAACTGGCGGTGTCTAGGAGAACCTGGAACAGGATCTTGGGGTTGTACTTGGAGTCGTTGATCACCTGGTCTTTGATCTGGCGCAGACGCTTGTTGTTGGGATCATAGGCTGCAAGAAGAAAGACAACACAGTTTAGGAATATAGTACCGCCTGGTGTGATATAGGAGCACCTGGCGTGATATAGGAGCGCCTGGCGGGATATAGGAGCGCCTGGCGGGATACAGCACCGCCTGGGTGATATAGGAGCGCCTGGCGTGATATAGCACCTGGCGCGCCTGGCGTGATATAGGAGCGCCTGGCGTGATATAGGAGCGCCTGGCGTGATATAGGAGCGCCTGGCGGGATATAGGAGCGCCTGGCGGCGATATAGGAGCGCCTGGCGTGATATAGGAGCGCCTGGCGTGATATAGGAGCGCCTGGCGGGATATAGGAGCGCCTGGCGTGATATAGGAGCGCCTGGCGTGATATGGCAGGATATATAGCCTGGCGGGATGGCAGGATATAGGAGCGCCTGGCGTGATATAGGAGCACCTGGCGGGATATAGGAGCGCCTGGCGGGATATAGGAGCACCTGCAGGATATAGGAGCTGGCGTGAGCACCTATAGGAGCGCCTGGCGTGATATAGGAGGCGCCTGGCGTGATATAGGAGCGCCTGGCGGGATATAGTACGCCTGGCGTGATATAGGAGCGCCTGGCGTGATATAGAGCGCCTGGCGGGATAGGCGCCTGGCGTATAGGAGATATAGGAGCGCCTGGCGGGATATAGGAGCGCCTGGCGTGATATAGGAGCGCCTGGCGTGATATAGGAGCGCCTGGCGTGATATAGGAGCACCTGGCGGATATAGGAGCGCCTGGCGTGATATAGGAGCGCCTGGCGTGATATAGGAGCACCTGGCGGATATAGATATAGGAGCACCTGGCGGGATAGAGCACCTAGGAGCGCCTGGCGGGATATAGGAGCACCTGGCGTGACACAGCGTCGCCTGGCGTGACACAGCGTCGCCTGGCGTGACATAATGCACGATTACACCGGAGGTTCAGCCCGGCACGATTAACCCAGAGTTCAGCCCGGCACGATTACCAGAGGTTCAGCCCGGCACGATTACACCAGAGGTTCAGCCCGCACGACACAGAGGTTCAGCCCGCACGACAGAGGTTCAGCCCGCACGGTGCACCAGAGGTTCAGCCCGGCACGATTACACCAGAGGTTCAGCCCGGCACGCGATTACACCAGAGGTTCAGCCCGGCACGATTACACCAGAGAGTTCAGCCCGGGCACGATTACGATTAGCACACAGAGGTTCAGCCCGACACGATTACACCAGGAGGTTCAGCCCGGCACGATTGCACCAGAGGTTCAGCCCGACACGATTACACCCGAGTTCAAGCCCGACACGATTACACCCGAGGTTCAGCCCGACACGATTAC
>NW_026286152.1:0-3777 GCF_023373465.1 Oncorhynchus keta | reverse complement strand
AAAGAAGCAGAAGTAATAAAGTGGTACATTCTTGTCACAGTTTACTTTTTGCGTAAGCCTCTCAATTAAATGTGGTTTACATCAATTGGATTTTGGTCTGAAGAGCAAAACTACCGCCTGCTGTGGGAGCTCTTTGAAGGAAAGGTCGGTGGCCATGTTCCTCAGTCTCTGGCTGGATGCTATGCCAGATCTGATGACAGGAACATCAATGAAGTGCATTCCAATTGCTTGGGAATCTGTAAATGTGCAAGGCGTTATCATCAACTGAGCCATGGTATAGATAGATGGTCCATGCAATTGAACATATCAGTGGGAGTAAGACATGTTAAGTCCTCCAAGTCCTCCACGTCTTGCTCCACATGAGCAAGATGTGACTTAGCCTATCAAAAAGGATAACGTCATAATTATATAACACATTTACTTCGAATTACAATGGCATGATAACATACTATGTAGCAGTGTTGGGGTCAACTCCAACTCCTTTAATTCAGAAAGTAAACCGAATTCCAATTCCAAAATGTCCTAATTGAAAAGCATTGAAGTGAATTGGAATTTCAGTGTACTTCCTGAATTGACTGGAATTTAAATGGAATTGCCCCCAACCCTGCTATGTAGTACAGTAAAATATAACAAATATAAAACATGTACACTGTATAGGTAGGCCTAGTGAAGTAAGATTGCCCCACAACTGCTGACAAAGACGAGTCAGCAAATTGGGTACGTGTAGGGCTAGGTTCACCACCTGTAGCCTACATTATTGATGAATGAAAAAGCTCAGTTTGCTGTGGATACTGTCTCCGCTTTTCAGACTAGTGGTTAGCGCAGCCAGGGCAGTGTGCTTGGGCCCACTCTGTACTGACTCTTACTGACTCTCTGACTAGCTGGCCGGTGTGTTGGCGTGTGGCCGAGCTCGTAGGGCTCCTGCCAACTGGTAGCCGGCATTGGAGTCAGTGGTGAGGAGTAGCTGAGGCAGTTTAGCCTAGCCGCCCCAGAGAGTACAAGGCAAGGACATGCTAGTGTGATTAACACTGGCCAAAACAGACAGCTCTGTTTGGCAGCTGGCTGTCTCCTCCAGCTCAGCAGATAGAGCTATATCTAGAGCTGGGAGCCGCAAGAGGGGATGTGAGTCCAGCTCACACAGCCTGAGCCTTCACAGTCAGTTACCCTTGGCTCTGGGCTCTGATCACTACATTAAGAGAGAGGGAACTGGTGGAATGTGAAAGTAGTACTCCCCAGACAGAACAGTTGGAAGGTAAAGGTAAAACTTGACTCTAGAAAGTAAGCGGTCTCTGCGCTGGGAAGTAAGACATCAGAGGAATAGAGCTTGAGGGTCCTGCTGTGAGGAACGAAACGCTGAAGGGATGTAGGTATGTAGCTGTAGCGCTCCCCAAAGACAGAGTGCTAAATCTCAGAGGGAAGACAGTACACTGAAACATTAGACTCTCTTCATGTGGTTCTAGTCTGCCAGAGGGACAAGATATGGCCTGCAGTTCAGCTTCGCTCCATCTCCAACTCATAAAATACATAACACCTTCAATGCATCAGAGTTAGGACTTTCAAATATATGGGCCACTACATATCTTTAGACGTAGTTGAAAGCCTCTTTCCAATAATTAATGACAGACGAAAGGCATGTAAGCCTATTTTACAGGTTGTCACACAGATAGGAATACTCTAACTCTGAAAATGTCTGAAGGACAAATTGATTTGGCAGTAGAAGCTAAAGTGAAATGTCAATGTCATGTTTCAATGTGATATTACGAAGTGAAATATCTCCCATGCTGGCCATACCAATTTCCCTAAGTGCTTCTTCAAGAGTTCTCCTTTAAAAACCCATATTGTGCCCTTATGGTTGCTGCTGTGCACCCTGCCAACTGCACCTCCTAGCTGTTAAGAGGCTAACAGGAGGAACCCTCCATAAAACCAGCGTATATCCTCAAAGAGAATACCAATTAATCCAGACAAGTTTAATTTTACAACTACATAATCCACTGAGCTCCCGGTGCCTTGAGCCACAAATCCATAAACGTCAGTGAGGCCTACTGGCAATGTGACCTTTTAAATAAAGTGTTCACATCAAAGTCCAGAGGCCAAAGCTAACCAGTATCCCACTTCCGGAATGCCAGACCATAGAAAAAGTGTACTTAGAAGGGATTAAAAAAGGCCAGTTCCGTACAGCAAATTTGGATGAGGTGGAGTAGTGGTAGGAGTAAAGAAGGGGAAGGAGTGAATTAGCAAATGGTGTGTTTGTGGACCCTGGCAATGCGGGGCTCCTAGAGGCAGCCTAATGATCATGCCCGCCTCAGCACGGGGGCCAAGCTCCTGACTCCTTTTAAGTTGCCTCCAGACCACAGCTACCATGTTGATAACACAAACAGCAATCATGCAATTCATACAATTATCAAGATTTTCCTGATACAATTTCTCCATGACATGTCTCTCTGTGGACTCTTTGATGCTTTTTTGCAAACATTTATTGCTACTCATCTCTTACAGGGAATGGGGGCTGACTTGAATTATTGTTGGTCTCTCTGTCATGTTTTCGAAATGCTTCCTACTGGTTATCAAATGTTCAATGGTGACTGTGGACCCATCCATAACGAATAATAAATAGATTTGATGAGTTAAATGAGGAATTGTGGGTGCGAAAACAATTCCAAACACAGCAGTAAGCAGTAAGCGTTATCCAATATCTGAAACAATTCCAAACACAGCAGTAAGCAATATTACATATCCAGTCATATCCAATTCTGATATAAAAGCTCATCTTTGTGCATAAGTCAGATATGAATGTGCCATGAGGAAACAATCACATTTTCACAAATTAAAAGGGAATTTTGACTCCAACTGTATCGGACCAGATGGTAGATTTAAGCATTATTTCTCTGTCCAATACCATTTGGAAGCATAATACAATCTTTATTCACACCAGAACAGACGGTTCATTTAATATTTTATGTGCAATATGTTACAATCGATGCACGGAGAGCACTTGATATTCTGCAGTGGACCCGTTCTGATTAGTATGACCGTTTCCAGGACTACTATGTTACTAACCTTATTCCAGGCCCCCTTAGCACTGACTTTACAAACAAATTGATATTTTCAGGGGAAATAAAGAAGTATCAAATACCTGGTTTCCCGTTTATTACGCAAATGTAACATTTATTTACAGAGTAATAATTGAATATCTAAAACCAAAGCCTTTTTGTTGCTTCCACTCTTTCATTCCAATGAATGGCCAATTCTTGATTTACAGATTGAAACAATTGGAATTGGAATTCCTCTGCTAGTCACTTAAAAATATGCTGATATATATATATACTGTAAATTACCATTTGTTCTTTCTATATCTACCTACTGCCGGAGGTCCTGCTGGCTTTAGTGAGTGACCCCATCTATAAGGACAACAGAGTGACTGAATGACCACCACTAATAATAATGACTGCCACCAAGAAATCAAAGGCTGAGGCAGCTCATCTGTCCTGACCTGAATAGAGGAGAGGAGTGGCTGACTTTTATTATCCAGCATGGGTAAGGGAGCGAGACCTGCTTTTGCTTGATGGGATAGCGTCTAACTGGGGGAAAGAGCTGGGGGAAATGGTGATGTAGCTTATTCCCGACATTTACATCCAACAGCTCACGCTGCAAGCAGTCCTGTGTGTGTTTGCCTCTGAATGTGACTAGCGTTGCAGATTTTTGAAGGGAATATTCAGAGGTGGAAACTTTCCGTTGGAATAAACAGGACTATATGGGAATTAACAGGAATATATGGGA
>NW_026286151.1:0-5492 GCF_023373465.1 Oncorhynchus keta | reverse complement strand
TCTAAATTCCAAGCATCTGCCTCTAACCCTAGGAAGCTCTTTGCCACCTTCTCCTCCCTCCTGAATCCTCCTCCCCTCCCCCTCCTCCCCTCTCTGCAGATGACTTAGATCCAACCATTTTGAAAAGAAGATTAAACGAGCATCCGATCCTCGTTGCTAAGTCCAACGGCCACCGCTAGTTCTGCTCACACTGCCTACCCGGTGCTCTGACCTCTTTCTCCCTCTCTCTCAGATGAAATCTTGCGTCTTGTGATGACCGGCAGCCCAACAACCTGCCCGCTCGACCCTATCCCCTCCCTCTCTTCTCCAGACCATTTCCGGAGACCTTCTCCCTTACCTCACCTCGCTCATCAACTCATCTGACCGCTGGCTACGTCCCTTCCGTCTTCAAGAGAGCGAGTTGCACCCCTTCTGAAAACCTACACTCGATCCCCTCGATGTCAACAACTACAGACCAGTATCCCTTCTTTCTTTTCTCCAAAACTCTTGAACGTGCCGTCCTTGGCCAGCTCTCCCGCTATCTCTCTCTCAGAATGACCTTCATGATCCAAATCAGTCAGGTTTCAAGACTAGTCATTCAACTGGAACTGCTCTTCTCTGTATCACGGAGGCGCTCCCGCACCGCTAAAGCTAACTCTCTCCTCTGCTCTCATCCTTCTAGACCTATCGGCTGCCTGATACTGTGAACCATCAGATCTCCTCTCCACCCTCTCCGGGTTGGGCATCTCCGGCCCGCAGCCTTGGATTGCGTCCTGACAGGTCGCTCCTACCAGGTGATGGCGAGAATCTGTCTCCTCACCACGCGCTCTCACCACTGGTGTCCCCCAGGGCTCTGTTCTGGGCCCTCTCCTATTCTCGCTATACACAAGTCACTTGGCTCTGTCATAACCTCACATGGTCTCTCTATCATTGCTATGCAGACGACACACAATTAATCTTCTCCTTTCCTCCTTCTGACCAGGTGGTGAATCGCATCTGCATGTCTGGCAGACATATCAGTGTGGATGACGGATCACCACCTCAAGCTGAACCTCGGCAGACGGGCTGCTCTTCCCCCGGGGAAGGACTGCCCGTTCCATGATCTCGCCATCACGGTTGACAACTCCATTGTGTCCTCCTCCCAGAGCGCTAAGAACCTTGGCGTGATCCTGGACAACACCCTGTCGTTCTCAACTAACATCAAGGCGGTGGCCCGTTCTGTAGGTTCATGCTCTACACAACATCCGTCACGACCCTGCCTCACACAGGAAGCGGCGCGGGTTAATCCAGGCACTTGTCATCTCCCGTCTGGATTACTGCAACTCGCTGTTGGCTGGGCTCCTGCCTGTGCCATTAAACCCCTACAACTCATCCAGAACGCCGCAGCCCGTCTGGTGTTCAACCTTCCCAAGTTCTCTCACGTCACCCCGCTCCTCCGCTCTCTCCACTGGCTTCCAGTTGAAGCTCGCATCCGCTACAAGACCATGGTGCTTGCCTACGGAGCTGTGAGGGGAACGGCACCTCAGTACCTCCAGGCTCTGATCAGGCCCTACACCCAAACAAGGGCACTGCGTTCATCCACCTCTGGCCTGCTCGCCTCCCTACCACTGAGGAAGCACAGTTCCCGCTCAGCCCAGTCAAAACTGTTCGCTGCTCTGGCCCCCCAATGGTGGAACAAACTCCCTCACGACGCCAGGACAGCGGAGTCAATCACCACCTTCCGGAGACACCTGAAACCCCACCTCTTTAAGGAATACCTAGGATAGGATAAGTAATCCTTCTCACCCCCCCTTTTAAGATTTAGATGCACTATTGTAAAGTGACTGTTCCACTGGATGTCATAAGGTGAATGCACCAATTTGTAAGTCGTTCTGGATAAGAGCGTCTGCTAAATGACTTAAATGTAATGTAATGTAAATGTGATCAGACAGTGGGAACAAGGAGGGAAAATATGAGTTAGGTTGAGGCCAACAGAGCAGACGAGGTCCAGTATGTGTCCTTAATATGAGAGGCAAAATTGACATGCTGGGTAATATTGAATGAGTCCAGAACGGCAATGAAATCAGAGGCAAGATTTGAGTTTGAGTCCACGTGAGTATTCATATTGCCAAGAAACAGCAATCGGGGGAGAGTGGGACAGCAATGGTGAGTTTAGACTGGAATGATTTGTTAGCTTTAGGAGGACGGTACACAAGTATAGTGGTCATAGAGCAAGGCTGGTGGAGCGGGGGTTACACAGGTAGCTATAACCAGCGGGAGTAGCTTGGTAAGAGAAGTTTCAGTTAGGAGGAGAAAGTCTAGCTTGTTGTCCGATAGAAGTTATTGGAGCAAGGGGGCTTTGTTGTTCATTGATTGAGTGTTGAGGAGAACAAAGTTAGTATTGTGAGATTGAGAGGTGAGTTTATGGATAAGGGTAGGCTGAAGGGGGCGTAGGCAGTCATGAGAGAGTTAATGTTGCTACTAGTAGTATAGTTGCCGGACCAGTTGAAACATGAGCCACAACGCAGCTAACTGTGTCTACGTACGAAGCACGATGAGCGGGCAGGTACATCAGAGGAGAGCCGAGGAGTGTATGACAGCGATTTAGATCCAATAAAACATCAGATAAATCCACACAGAAACCACCACGGTCGGTAAAGCAGCATGCCAGAGCCCAACTTACCTATTCTTCACCAGCTAGCACTCGAACCCACTGTCAAAACATATCTGAAACACAACCTTTGCCAGCAGAACAAAAGCAAAGAGAGTGAGGAAACCAAGTTCATGAGATTGACGGCTGGTGCCCATGCGACGGCAAAAGAGTGGAGGCTAGGTTACCAGAGCGAGAGCCAGGGAGAGAAGCGCTTTGGGGCGAGGCCGTAAAGCTAGTCTGCGAATAAGCAGGGGAGACGGGAGCTACACCGGGCCGTGGGAGTGTCAAAGAGAGTAATCCGATAGGTATTCCAGAGGGAAATTCGAAATAGATAAATTCCAAGGCAATAATCCAGAGGTGGGTCGGGAAACAGGAGCCCAGCGATCATATGATGAATCCAGGCATGTAGAGGTGATCACAGCAGTGTAGGCCAGCAAGCTAGTTAGCACTAATAAGCAAAGGTTGTAAACGTCACAAAAAGTCAAGTAGGCTTAAAGGTGGACAAAACTATCGTTTAACGGTAAACAGACGAGTAAACACTGTTGCTAAACAGGTAAATGTTTTACATATACTAGATCTCATATTACTGTACTGAACAATAAATCAATTTAATGTTTCAATATTGATATCACAAATGTATAATTTGTACATTTTTGTTACATTTGACAGTGTGAAACCTAGCAGTACTAGTTATTTCTCTGAGAGTGAGGAGGAAATATAGCATTTTGCAAAATTACATGATTATTTGTCTTGCTGAAATGAAACCATCAAGATTTTAAACAAGTATATCTATGTCATTGAACAACCCCATGCCATGATTAGGCAGTTAAAAAACATACCAATCTCTTTCATAATTTTTTTAAACAATAAAAACAAATTTACCAACATTTATGAAAATGGATATAGCGTTTTGGAATTAAACTCTTCCACTCTTTCCTATCTCACTCAGTGTGAGAACAGCAGGAGTTCTGACAGCTCTGTCCTACAGAACCCATGTGAGGGACAAACCCCTTGTGCTAGGAACCAACTGTCACCTCACCCCACCGTGCCTTCATCCATATGCATACACTTTCAGCTGCACGCTCAACCATTCCCCGCAAAGAGTCTCTCTCTCTCAAAAACAATTGGCTACAGTACAGTTACATGACTGTCAAAATAAGCATTTTCCCTTTCCTTAATTTAGTCTTCAACAGATCATGCATCACATTCTATTTTGTATTTAGATTAAAAATATATTAATAAACTTTTGTTCGGCCAACATGGTGAAAAATAACGCATTTCCCGAGTGAAGAAAGAGAGTGCTGTTGCTTGTTCTATCACCCTCCTCTTTCATGTTTCCCCTGGCACACAAGGTCACCCCGCCGACCGATTTGCATTTTATGAAATTGTTTCTGAGGAGAAGCATCTGATTTGTATTTATTATATGTACGTGTCAGGCTTTGCATTTGACATAGCCTGAATATTCAGCAGGTCCCCGGCATTAACATTTATGAAAAAATACAATAAATCAATTTAAAATACATGTTATAGGATGTTGAATGGGTCTGGCCAAAGAATTGATTGTCTCTGGGTGTTTGCCTAGACTGGAATGTAAAAGAGACCATAGGAATGTTTCATGTGGTTTGTTGATAGTAATATTATGTGCATTGTTGTCTGTGTGTGCATTTTTGTGTGTGTAATTTTGTGCAGTCTTCATTAGGTCCACACACAGAAAAATGCATGATGGAATTCTGTATATGAATTATGTCCACTGGTATGTACAGTTGAAGTCGGAATTTTACATACACTTAGGTTGGAGTCATTAAAACTCATTTTTCAACCACTCCACAAATGTCTTATTAACAAACTATAGTTTTGGGAAGTCGGTTAGGACATCTACTTTGTGCATGACACAAGTCATTTTTCAAACAATTGTTTACAGACACATTATTTCACTGAAAATTATAGGCACACACAATCCCATTATAGTACCTAGGGCATGAAGAAATCCTGACAGAGGTGAAACAATACATTTCCTTGCTTTTCAAAGCCACATTTGGGGCCAAGCAGTAAAAACACACATCCCACGACTTCACCGTGTAGAATGCTATTTTAGCATCTCTCTCTGTCTGTCTCTCTCTCTGGCCCTCATTGCTTTCTCCAAAGCCACGACCACGAACGAGCAAAAGCCTTGCCGACACGTGTAGTCCTTTGAAAATAGTTTTATATTAATGACATAAGTGCTGTTGGGGGATTCTTGCACTGAGCCAATTGTAAAAAATGATTGCAGGGAATAGCGAGCATAACGTGTTAATTATCACCTCTGCCTAACAACTGGCAAATGGAAGCGTGTGTTCTATTTGTCTCACAATTATCTGTGTGATATGGCGAGGTGGGGATATAGACGGGGACCCTGCCTGCCACTTTGTTTGTGGACAAAGGGCTGGACAATGGGCCACACCGGAAAAATGCATGGTTGCCAAGAAAGCATTAGTTTTGCTAGATTCTTAAAATGTGTGCACAGCATTTGTGTGTTGGAGTCACTTTTAATTCTTAATTGTTCTGCTGTTTCTATCATAGGCCACGGTAATCGATGGGGGCTCAGGGCGGTACTATTCTGCCCATCTGATGAAGGTGCACATGGATCAGATTCAAACTTTGAAGACCGAGATCGAGTCATTGAAGGTAGACCAGCAGAAAAGAAACATTTTCTGAGGGCAGAGAAAACAAAATAACCTCCAAAAAATCATTATATAATAATATTAATAATAATATATGCCATTTAGCAGACGCTTTTATCCAAAGCGACTTACAGTCAGTCATGTGTGCATACATTCTACATATGGGTGGTCCCAGGAATCGAACCCACTACCTGGCGTTACACGCCATGCTCTACCAACTG
>NW_026286150.1:12500-14439 GCF_023373465.1 Oncorhynchus keta | reverse complement strand
AACTACAAAATAAAAAAGGAAAGACAGACAGGGGAAAGACAGACAGGGGAAAGACAGACAGACAGGGGAAAGACAGACAGGGGACAGACAGACAGACAGGGAAAGACAGACAGACAGGGGAAAGACAGACAGGGGACAGACAGACAGGGGAAAGACAGACAGGGAAAGACAGACAGACAGACAGACAGGGAAAGACAGACAGACAGGGGACAGACAGACAGGGGACAGACAGACAGGGGACAGACAGACAGGGAAAGACAGACAGGGGATAGACAGACAGGGAAAGACAGACAGGGGACAGACACGACAGGACAGACAGACAGACAGACAGACAGGGGAAAGACAGACAGGGGAAGACAGACAGGGGAAAGACAGACAGGGACAGACAGACAGACAGACAGGGGAAAGACAGACAGGGGAAAGACAGACAGGGATAGACAGACAGGGGAAAGACAGACAGGGGACAGACAGACAGACAGACAGAACAGACAGACAGACAGACAGACAGGGGAAAGACAGACAGGGAAAGACAGACAGGGGACAGACAGACAGGAAAGACAGACAGGGGGACAGACAGACAGGGGAAAGACAGACAGGGGAAAGACAGACAGGGGAAGACAGACAGGGGAAAGACAGACAGGGGAAAGACAGACAGGGAAAGACAGACAGACAGGGGAAAGACAGACAGGGGAAGACAGACAGGGGAAAGACAGACAGGGGACAGACAGACAGGGAAAGACAGACAGGGACAGGGAAAGACAGACAGGGGACAGACAGACAGGTGTAAGCACAGACGACGGTTAATGACAGACAGGTATAGACTGACATGCGGTCAACGAGACAGGGAAAGACAGACAGGGAAAGACAGACAGGGGAAAGACAGACAGGGGACAGACAGACAGACAGGGGAAGACAGACAGACAGGGAAAGACAGACAGGGGACAGACAGACAGGGGACAGACAGACAGACAGACAGACAGGGGAAAGACAGACAGACAGGGGACAGACAGACAGGGGACAGACAGACAGGGGACAGACAGACAGGAAAGACAGACAGGGATAGACAGACAGGGAAAGACAAGACAGGGGACAGACAGACAGACAGACAGACAGACAGACAGACAGGGGAAAGACAGACAGGGGAAGACAGACAGGGGAAAGACAGACAGGGACAGACAGACAGACAGACAGGGAAAGACAGACAGGGGAAAGACACAGACAGGGGAAAGACAGACAGGGGAAAGACAGACAGGGGACAGACAGACTGAGACAGACAGACAGACAGACAGACAGACAGATAGGGGAAAGACAGACGAGGAAGAGACAGACAGGGGAAAGACAGACAGGGAAAGACAGACAGGGGACAGACAGACAGGGGAAGAGACAGACAGGGGAAAGACAGACAGGGGGAAGACAGACAGGGAAAGACAGACAGGGGAAAGACAGACAGGGGAAAGACAGACAGGGAAAGACAGACAGACAGGGGAAAGACAGACAGGGGAAGACAGACAGGGAAAGACAGACAGGGGAAAGACAGACAGGGAAAGACAGACAGGGGACAGGGAAAGACAGACAGGGAAAGACAAGACAGGGAAAGACAGACAGACAGGGGAAAGACAGACAGGGGAAAGACAGACAGGGGAAAGACAGACAGGGAAAGACAGACAGGGAAAGACAGACAGGGGAAAGACAGACAGGGGAAAGACAGACAGGGAAAGACAGACAGACAGGGGAAAGACAGACAGGGAAAGACAGACAGGGGACAGACAGACAGGGGACAGACAGACAGACAGACAGACAGACAGACAGACATACAGACATTAATAACTACTAGTCATTAATAACTACTCGTCATTAATAACAACTAGTCATTAATAACAACTAGTCATTAATAACTACTAGTCATAAATAACAACTAGTCATAAATAACAACTAGTCA
>NW_026286150.1:0-5000 GCF_023373465.1 Oncorhynchus keta | reverse complement strand
ACTGTACTGTACATATCAGAGATGACACGATCCCGACCCTGCAGCTGCAAGTTCATTGCATTCAGATGACTCGTAATGTCACACAGAAAAGCCATTTCACACAGAAACATTTCGTCTCGGAGGTTGTGTTGTGTCTTTCCCTTTGCTGTCCAAGAACAGACAAATCTCCTCCACGAAGCTCGAAACATCTTTGAAGCACCTTTCCCTGGCCCAGCCATCGACCTCTGTGTGATAAGGCAAATCACCATGCTCCGTTTCTAACTCCGTCAGAAATGCCTTGAACTGGCGGTGATTCAAACCTTTGGCTCTGATAAAGTTAACTGTGGCGTGATGATGCTCATTACATGCTCCATTTTCAAGGCTTTACCGCACAACGCTTCCTGGTGTATGATACAATGATAAGCTGTCAGCTCACCTGTCGCGTTTTCCTCTTGCATCTTTTCCCGTATCTTCGCCACCAGTCCGCTCCTGTGTCCACACATCGCAGGTGCTCCGTCGGTTGTCAAGCCCACGAGTTTTTCCCAAGGCAGCTCCATCTCATTTGCACATCTTGACACCTCTTCATACAAATCATGCCCGTGGTTGTGCCATGCATAGGGCGGGTAAACCAAAAACTCCTCTGTCACGCTTAGGCTGGAGTCCACTCCGCGGATGAAAATTGACAACTGGGCAATGTCAGAAATGTCGGTGATCTCTCATCCACAGCCATAGGGAATATGCAATGAAATCTTTCCCTTTTTCACAAGCTGCTCTTTTAGATTGATGGACAACTGGTCTACTCTCTCGACAATGAGTGTTTCTGCTCAGACTCACATTTAAGAGAGCCGCCTTTTTTCTGCTAAACCGTCACAAACTTTAATCATGCAGTTTTGATGAAATCCCCTCCGTAAATGGTCGGGCTGATTTAGCTGATCTCTTCTGCCAAAATAAAACTAGCCTTGACAGCTAGCCTGGCCTTGTGATTTGGCTTTGTTAACAGAGCTCTGATCGAGGATTTGAGACCTCGTTTTGAATTCCTCTGCCTTTTGTAGCCTTTCGTTCCATGTCCATATTCTTGTTTTTGTCCGCGTGTTCGTTTCATAATGTCGTCTCAGATTATACTCTTTTCAAGTACCGCCACACTTTCTCCACACAGAAGACACACAGGTTTTCCAGCTACCTCCGTGAACAACACTCCGACTCCCACCTTGTTTGAAACCCCGGTTCTCAGATGTCCACCTTCCTATTTTGCCATTTTTGATGGGCATCTGAAAGTTAATTTTACTGTGATGCTGACAACTGCTGTGCCAATAAATATTGAAAATGAAGCAGCCTACTGCTCGGTGCGTCACCGTTGCATTGTAGGAAATGTAGTGATAGTGCGTGTAAAAGATCTGGCGGGCTGCCGGCTTGCTGCGGTCTGCGGGCCGGTTCTAATAATAAATCAAGATCATCCCAGGGCCGTAAAAACCTTCACGGGCCGGATGTGGTCCATGAGCCATGACTCTGACATATGTGCTCTAGGGTGTAGGGTGTGAGGAGTGTAGGGCGTGCAGAGTGTAGGTAGGTGCAGGTAGGGGTGTAGGGTGCAGGGTGTAGGCAGGGTGTAGGGTGTAGGGTGCAGGTGTAGGGTGTATGGTGCAGGGGTGGGGTGCAAGTGGTGCAGGGTGCAAGGAGTGTAGGAGTGCAGGGTGCATGGGTGTAGGGTAGTGTGGGAAGTGTAGGGTGTACGGGTGTAGGCGGGTGCAAGGTGCGTGAGGAGTGTTAGGGTGCAGGGTGTAGGTAGGCAGGTGTAGGAGTGCAGGGGTAGGTAGGGGTAGTGCAGGTGTAGGTGCAGGAGTGGTGCAGGGTAGGCAGAGTAAGTGCAGGTGCAGGTAGGGGCAGGGTAGGTGTAGTAGTGTAGGGTAGGGGCAGGTGCAGGTGAAGTGTAGTAGGGTAGGTGCAGGTGCAGTAGGCAGAGTGTAGGGTGTAGGGTGCAGGTGAGAGTGTAGGTGCAGAGTGCAGTGGTGAGGAGTGTAGGGTGCAGAGGTAGGTGTAAGGAAGTGTAGAGATGTAGGGTGCAGGTAGGTGTAGGTGTAGTGTAGGAGTGTAGGAGTGTAAGGTGTATGGGTGTAGGGTGTAGAGGTGTAGGGTGCAAGGTGCAGGGTGCAGGGTGTAGGAGTGCAGGGTGTAGAGTGTGAGTGCAGGGTGGTAGGGTGTAGGGTGCAGAGTGTAGGGTGCAGGGTGTAGGGTGTAGGGTGCAGGGTAGGTGTAGGTGAGGGTGTAGGAGTGCAGGGTGTAGGGTAGCAGTGTGTGTAGGTGTAGGTAGGTGTAGGGTGCAGGGTGCAGGGTGTGTAAGGTGCAGGGTGTAGAGTGCAGGAGTGTAGGGTGTAGGGTGCAGGTGTAGGTGTAGGGTGCAGGTGTAGGGTGCAGAGTGTAGGGTGCAGGTAAGGTGCAGGTGTAGAGTGTAGGGGTAGGACAAAGTGCAGGGTGTAGGGTGTAAGGTGTAGGGGTGCAGAGTGTAGGAGTGTAGGGTGCAGGGTGTAGGAGTGCAGGGTGTAGGGTGCAGAGTGCAGGAGTGCAGGGTGTAGGGTGTAGGAGTGCAGGGTGTAGGGTGTAGGTGGCAGGGTGTAGGAGTGTAGGAGTGCAGGGGTGTAGGAGTGTAGGAGTGTAGGTGTAGGGTGCAGGGTGTAGGAGTGTAGGGTGCAGGGTGTAGGGTGCAGGGTGTAAGGTAGCAGGTGTAGAGTGTAGGTGCAGGTGTAGGGTGTAGGGTGCAGGTAGGTGTAGGTGCAGGGTGTAGGTAGTGTAGGGTGCATAGTGTAGTAGTGCAGGTGCAGGGTGTAGGTGTAGGGTGTGAGTGTAGGGTGCAGGTGTAGTAGTAGGTGCAGGATGTAGGGTGTAGAGCAGAGTGTAGGGTGTAGGGTGCAAGTGTAGGGTGCAAGGTGCAGGGTGAGTGCAGAGTGTAGGGTGTAAGGTGCAGGGTGTAGGGTGCAGAGGTGTAGGAGTGCAGGGTGTAGGGTGCAGAGTGTAGGGTGTAAGGGTGTAGGTGTAGGTGCAGGGTGCAGGAGTGTAGGGTGCAGGGTGTAGGGTGCAGGGTGTAGGAGTGTAGGAGTGTAGGTGCAGGTAGTGCAGGGTGTAGATGGGTGTAGGGTGCAGGAGTGTAGGGTGTAGGGTGTAGGAGTGTAGGTACAGAGTGTAGGGTGCAGGGTGTAGAGTGTAGGGTGTAAGGTGCAGGTGTAGGGTGCAGGAGTGTAGGTGCAGAAGTGTAGAGGTGTAGGGTGCAGAGTGTAGGGTGTAGGGTGTAAGGTGTAGGGTGCAGGGCAGTGTAGGGTGCAGGGTAGGTGCAGGGTGCAGGGTGTAGGGTGCAGGGTGCAAGGTGTAGAGTGCAGGGTGCAGGAGTGTAGTGCAGGAGTGTAGAGGTGTAGGGTGCAGAGTGTAGGTGTAGGGTGCAGGGTGTGCAGGAGTGTAGGAGTGCAGGGTGTAGGAGTGTAGGGTGGCAGGGTGCAGTGTAGGGTGCAGGGGTGCAGGAGTGTAGGTGCAGGGTGCAGGGTGTAGGGTGCAGGAGTGTAGGGTGTAGGGTGCAGGGTGTAGGGTGTAGGGTGCAGGGTGCAGGGTGTAGGAGTGTAGGGTGCAGAGTGTAGGGTGTAGGGTGCAGGGTGTAGGGTGCAGGGTGTAGGGTGTAGGTGCAGGTAGGTGTAGGTAGGTGTAGAGTGTAGGTGTAGGGTGTAGGTAGAGGTGCAGGGTGTAGGGTGCAGGGTGTAGGGTGCAGAGTGTAGGGTGTAGGGTGCAGGTGTAGTAGGGTGCAGTGTGCAGTGTAAGTGCAGGAGTGTAGGGTGCAGGTAGGGTGCAGGGTGTAGGAGTGCAGGTGTGGTAGGTGTAGGGTGTAGGTGCAGGGTGTAGGTGCAAGTGTAGGGTGCAGGAGTGTAGGGTGCAGGAGTGTAGGGTAGGGTGCAGGGTGCAGAGTGTAGGGTGTAGGGTGCAGGTGTAGTGAAGTGCAGGGTGTAGGGTGCAGGGAGTGTAGGAGTGTAGGTGTAGGAGTGTAGAGTGTAGGGTAGGGTAGGGTGTAGAGGTGCAGGTGTAGGTAGGGTGTAGGGTGCAGGAGTGCAAGTGCAGGGATGTAGGTGTATGGTGCAGGTGTGCAGAGGTGCAGGTGTGTGTAGCAGGTGTAGAGTGCAGGGTGTAAGGTGTAGGGTGCAGGGTGTAGGGTGTAGAGTGTAGGTGTAGGCAGGGGTGCAAGTGCAGGTGTAGGGTGCAGTGTGTAGGGTGCAGAGTGTAGGTGTAGGGTGTAGCAGGTGTAGAGTGGCAAGGTGTAGGGTGCAGAGTGCAGGGGTGTAGGGTAGGTAGGTGCAGGGGTGTAGGTGTGGCAGGTAGGCAAGGTAGGCAGGGTGTAGGGGCAGTGTGGGTGTAGGGTGCAGGTAGGTGTAGGGTGCAGAGTGTAGGTAGGTGCAGGGGTAGGTAGGGCTGCAGAGGTAGGTGTAGGGTAGAGGTAGGGGTAGGGCAGATGGTGGTAGTGTAGGCAACGGCACAGTAGTCGTAGGCAGGTGTAGGGCAGGTAAAGTATGTAGGTGTAGGGTAGGCAGAGTAGGGGCAGGTGCAGGCCGCAGTGTAGGTGAGTGTAGGTAGTGCAGGTGTGGTGCAGGGCAGGGTGTAGGGGTGCAGGGTGTAGGGTGTAGGGTTGCAGAGTGTAGGGTGTAGGTGTAAGATAGCAAGTGTAGGGTGCAGAGTGTAGGGGTGTAGGGCGCACAGTGTAGGTGGTAGGTGTAGGGTAGGTAGGGTGCAGGTGTAGGGTGCAGTGTGGGGGTGCAAGGTGTAGGGTGTAGGCTGCAGTGTAGGGTGTAGGGTGCAGGGTGGGTCAGGCTGAAGTTTACGTACACTAGTTGACTGTGCCTTCAGACAGCTTGGAAAATCCCAGAAAAATTATGTCAAAGTGGCTTTGGAAGCTTTTCTGATAGGCTAATTGACATCATTTGAGATAGTTGAGGTGTACCTGTGGATGTATTTCATAGGGCTACCTTCCAAGTCAGCGCCCTCTTTGCTTGACA
>NW_026286149.1:0-1319 GCF_023373465.1 Oncorhynchus keta | reverse complement strand
GTAGACGAGTTGAGAACACCTTTATTTAACCAGGTAGACTAGTTGAGAACACCTTTATTTAACCAGGTAGGCCAGTTGAGAACACCTTTATTTAACCAGGTAGACTAGTTGAGAACACCTTTATTTAACCAGGTAGGCCAGTTGAGAACACCTTTATTTAACCAGGTAGGCTAGTTGAGAACACCTTTATTTAACCAGGTAGGCCAGTTGAGAACACCTTTATTTAAACAGGTAGGCTAGTTGAGAACACCTTTATTTAACCAGGTAGGCCAGTTGAGAACACCTTTATTTAACCAGGTAGGCTAGTTGAGAACACCTTTATTTAACCAGGTAGGCTAGTTGAGAACACCTTTATTTAACCAGGTAGGCCAGTTGAGAACACCTTTATTTAACCAGGTAGGCTAGTTGAGAACACCTTTATTTAACCAGGTAGGCCAGTTGAGAACACCTTTATTTAACCAGGTAGACTAGTTGAGAACACCTTTATTTAACCAGGTAGACTAGTTGAGAACACCTTTATTTAACCAGGTAGGCTAGTTAAGAACACCTTTATTTAACCAGGTAGGCTAGTTAAGAACACCTTTATTTAACCAGGTAGGCCAGTTGAGAACACCTTTATTTAACCAGGTAGACTAGTTGAGAACACCTTTATTTAACCAGGTAGACTAGTTGAGAACACCTTTATTTAACCAGGTAGGCTAGTTAAGAACACCTTTATTTAACCAGGTAGGCTAGTTAAGAACACCTTTATTTAACCAGGTAGGCTAGTTGAGAACACCTTTATTTAACCAGGTAGGCTAGTTAAGAACACCTTTATTTAACCAGGTAGGCTAGTTAAGAACACCTTTATTTAACCAGGTAGGCTAGTTAAGAACACCTTTATTTAACCAGGTAGGCTAGTTAAGAACACCTTTATTTAACCAGGTAGGCTAGTTGAGAACACCTTTATTTAACCAGGTAGGCTAGTTAAGAACACCTTTATTTAACCAGGTAGGCTAGTTGAGAACAAGTTGTCATTTACAACTGCGACCTGGTCAAGATAAAGCAAAGCAGTGCGACACAAACAACAACACAGAGTTACACATGGAATAAAACAAACATACAGTCAATAATACAGTACAAAAAAAAGTCTATATACAATGTGTGCAAATGAGGTGAGATAAGGGAGGTAAAGGCAATAAATAGGCCATGTTGGTGAAGTAATTACAATATAGCAATTAAACACTGGAGTGGTAGATGTGCAGAAGATGAATGTGCAAGTAGAGACACTGGGGTGCAAAGGAGATGGAGAAAAAGTAACCGTATGGGGATGAGGTAAG
>NW_026286148.1:70000-79011 GCF_023373465.1 Oncorhynchus keta | reverse complement strand
CTCTGCTATTATCTATGTATAGTCACTGCTACTCTCTGCTATTATCTATGTATAGTCACTTTAATAACTCTACCTACATGTACATATTACATCAATTACCTCGACACCGGTGCCCTTTGTATATAGCCTCCACATTGACTCTGTATCGGTACCCCCTGTATATAGCCTCCACATTGACTCTGTACCGGTACCCCCTGTATATAGCCTCCACATTGACTCTGTATCGGTACCCCCTGTATATAGCCTCCATATTGACTCTGTATCGGTACCCCCTGTATATAGCCTCCACATTGACTCTGTACCGTTACCCCCTGTATATAGCCTCCACATTGACTCTGTACCGGTACCCCTGTATATAGCCTCCACATTGACTCTGTATCGGTGCCCCTGTATGTAGCCTCCACATTGACTCTGTACCGGTACCCCCTGTATATAGCCTCCACATTGACTCTGTACCGGTGCCCCCTGTATATAGCCTCCATATTGACTCTGTATCGGTACCCCCTGTATATAGCCTCCACATTGACTCTGTACCGGTACCCCCTGTATATAGCCTCCATATTGACTCTGTACCAGTACCCCCTGTATATAGCCTCCACACTGACTCTGTACCGGTGCCCCCTGTATATAGCCTCCACATTGACTCTGTACCGGTACCCCCTGTATATAGCCTCCATATTGACTCTGTATCGGTACCCCCTGTATATAGCCTCCACATTGACTCTGTACCGGTACCCCCTGTATATAGCCTCCATATTGACTCTGTACCAGTACCCCCTGTATATAGCCTCCACACTGACTCTGTACCGGTGCCCCCTGTATATAGCCTCCACATTGACTCTGTACTGGTACCCCCTGTATATAGCCTCCACATTGACTCTGTAATGGTACCCCCTGTATATAGCCTCCATATTGACTCTGTACCGGTACCCCCTGTATATAGCCTCCACATTGACTCAGTACCAGTACCCCCTGTATATAGCCTCCACATTGACTCTGTACTGGTACCCCCTGTATATAGCCTCCACATTGACTCTGTAATGGTACCCCCTGTATATAGCCTCCATATTGACTCTGTACCAGTACCCCCTGTATATAGCCTCCACATTGACTCTGTACCAGTACCCCCTGTATATAGCCTCCACATTGACTCTGTACCGGTACCCCCTGTATATAGCCTCCACATTGACTCTGTACTGGTACCACCTGTATATAGCCTCCACATTGACTCTGTACCGGTACCCCCTGTATATAGTCTCCACATTGACTCTGTACTGGTACCCCCTGTATATAGCCTCCATATTGACTCTGTACCAGTACCCCCTGTATATAGCCTCCATATTGACTCTGTACCGGTACCCCCTGTATATAGCCTCCACATTGACTCTGTACCGGTACCCCCTGTATATAGCCTCCACATTGACTCTGTCTGTATCGGTACCCCTGTATATAGTCTCCACATTGACTCTGTACCGGTACCCCTGTATATAGTCTCCACATTGACTCTGTACCGGTACCCCCTGTATATAGTCTCCACATTGACTCTGTACTGATACCCCCTGTATGTAGCCTCCACATTGACTCTGTACTGATACCCCCTGTATGTAGCCTCCATATTGACTCTGTATCGGTACCCCTGTATATAGCCTCCACATTGACTCTGTACCGGTACCCCCTGTATATAGCCTCCACATTGACTCTGTACCGGTACCCCTGTATATAGCCTCCACATTGACTCTGTACCGGTACCCCTGTATATAGCCTCCACATTGACTCTGTACCGGTACCCCCTGTATATAGCCTCCATATTGACTCTGTACCGGTACCCCCTGTATATAGCCTCCATATTGACTCTGTATCGGTACCCCCTGTATATAGCCTCCATATTGACTCTGTATCGGTACCACCTGTATATAGCCTCCATATTGACTCTGTACCGGTACCCCCGCATATTGACTCTGTATCGGTACCACCTGTATATAGCCTCCATATTGACTCTGTACCGGTACCCCCGCATATTGACTCTGTATCGGTACCACCTGTATATAGCCTCCATATTGACTCTGTACCGGTACCACCTCATATTGACTCTGTATCGGTACCACCTGTATATAGCCTCCATATTGACTCTGTATCGGTACCCCCTGTATATAGCCTCCATATTGACTCTGTATCGGTACCACCTGTATATAACCTCCACATTGACTCTGTACCGGTACCCCCTGTATATAGCCTCCATATTGACTCTGTATCGGTACCACCTGTATGTAGCCTCCACATTGACTCTGTACCGGTACCCCCTGTATATAGCCTCCACATTGACTCTGTACCGGTACCCCCTGTATATAGCCTCCACATTGACTCTGTACCGGTACCCCCTGTATATAGCCTCCACATTGACTCTGTACCGGTACCCCCTGTATATAGTCTCCACATTGACTCTGTACCGGTACCCCCTGTATATAGTCTCCACATTGACTCTGTACTGGTACCCCCTGTATATAGCCTCCATATTGACTCTGTACCAGTACCCCTGTATATAGCCTCCATATTGACTCTGTACCGGTACCCCCTGTATATAGCCTCCACATTGACTCTGTACCGGTACCCCCTGTATATAGCCTCCACATTGACTCTGTACCGGTACCCCCTGTATATAGTCTCCACATTGACTCTGTACCGGTACCCCCTGTATATAGTCTCCACATTGACTCTGTACCGGTACCCCCTGTATATAGTCTCCACATTGACTCTGTACTGATACCCCCTGTATGTAGCCTCCACATTGACTCTGTACTGATACCCCCTGTATGTAGCCTCCATATTGACTCTGTATCGGTACCCCCTGTATATAGCCTCCACATTGACTCTGTACCGGTACCCCTGTATATAGCCTCCACATTGACTCTGTACCGGTACCCCCTGTATATAGCCTCCACATTGACTCTGTACCGGTACCCCCTGTATATAGCCTCCACATTGACTCTGTACCGGTACCCCTGTATATAGCCTCCATATTGACTCTGTATCGGTACCCCCTGTATATAGCCTCCACATTGACTCTGTACCGGTACCCCTGTATATAGCCTCCATATTGACTCTGTATCGGTACCCCCTGTATATAGCCTCCACATTGACTCTGTATCGGTACCCCCTGTATATAGCCTCCATATTGACTCTGTACCGGTACCCCCTGTATATAGCCTCCATATTGACTCTGTACCGGTACCACCTGTATATAGCCTCCATATTGACTCTGTATCGGTACCACCTGTATATAGCCTCCACATTGACTCTGTACCGGTACCCCCTGTATATAGCCTCCATATTGACTCTGTATCGGTACCCCCTGTATATAGCCTCCATATTGACTCTGTATCGGTACCACCTGTATATAACCTCCACATTGACTCTGTACCGGTACCCCCTGTATATAGCCTCCATATTGACTCTGTATCGGTACCACCTGTATGTAGCCTCCACATTGACTCTGTATCGGTACCACCTGTATATAACCTCCACATTGACTCTGTACCGGTACCCCCTGTATATAGCCTCCATATTGACTCTGTATCGGTACCACCTGTATGTAGCCTCCACATTGACTCTGTACCGGTACCACCTGTATGTAGCCTCCACATTGATCTACTGGACTTTAATGAGGACCAGACACAGGATGTAGTGATGAGTAGGAAGTGATCTACTGGACTTTAATGAGGACCAGATACAGGATGTAGTGATGAGTAGGAAGTGATCTACTGGACTTTAATGAGGACCAGATACAGGATGTAGTGATGAGTAGGAAGTGATCTACTGGACTTTAATGAGGACCAGATACAGGATGTAGTGATGAGTAGGACGTGATCTACTGGACTTTAATGAGGACAAGATACAGGATGTAGTGATGAGTAGGAAGTGATCTACTGGACTTTAATGAGGACCAGATACAGGATATAGTGATGAGTAGGAAGTGATCTACTGGACTTTAATGAGGACCAGATACAGGATGTAGTGATGAGTAGGAAGTGATCTACTGGACTTTAATGAGGACCAGATACAGGATGTAGTGATGAGTTGGAAGTGATCTACTGGACTTTAATGAGGACCAGACACAGGATGTAGTGATGAGTAGGAAGTGATCTACTGGACTTTAATGAGGACCAGATACAGGATGTAGTGATGAGTATTATAACTGTCACCTGTGATAAAACCATTGGCACTATGGTAGACTGTATCCAAAGGTTTAAGAGTAGTGACTGATGCATTCTGGTTAATGGTGTCACCGTACTCCAGAACTGACAGGAAAGTTGACTGTACAATCTGCGACCTGCTATTCAGGAAGAGGCCAGATCTGTTTCTAAAAATGAAGGCTAGATTCTCCTCATCGATCGGAGTCCCGGCCTACAAATATCTGGGCATTTGGACTTCATGGTTAAAAAAACATACGGATGAGCTAGTTAAACAGCTGAGATCTAGCTCATCCGCTCATCCGTATGTCCAAAGTCCAAATGCCCAGATATTTGTAAGCCGGGAGTCCGATCGATGGGGAGAACCATCCAATGAATAAATATGTAGTCCATCTGAACCATTCTGGAGAGAATTAGAGAACAACATACAGTTTGTTTTAGTCTTGGCCACATTAAGGAGCCGTTTTAAACCAACCAGCACTTTCTGTAAGGTCATATTGCAGCTCTATTTACATTGGGGGTTAATGGCACTTAACAGTGATGTCTCTATTTACATTGGGGTAATGGCACATAACAGTGATGTCTCTATTTACATTGGGGTTAATGGCACATAACAGTGATGTCTCTATTTACATTGGGGGTAATGGCACATAACAGTGATGTCTCTATTTACATTGGGGGTAATGGCACATGTGATGTCTCTATTTACATTGGGGGTTAATGGCACAACAGTGATGTCTCTATTTACATTGGGGGTAATGGCACATAACAGTGATGTCTCTATTTACATTGGGGGTAATGGCACATAACAGTGATGTCTCTATTTACATTGGGGGTAATGGCACATAACAGTGATGTCTCTATTTACATTGGGGGTTAATGGCACATAACAGTGATGTCTCTATTTACATTGGGGGTAATGGCACATAACAGTGATGTCTCTATTTACATTGGGGGTAATGGCACATAACAGTGATGTCTCTATTTACATTGGGGGTTAATGGCACATAACAGTGATGTCTCTATTTACATTGGGGGTTAATGGCACATAACAGTGATGTCTCTATTTACATTGGGGGTAATGGCACATAACAGTGATGTCTCTATTTACATTGGGGGTTAATGGCACATAACAGTGATGTCTCTATTTACATTGGGGGTTAATGGCACATAACAGTGATGTCTCTATTTACATTGGGGGTAATGGCACATAACAGTGATGTCTCTATTTACATTGGGGGTTAATGGCACATAACAGTGATGTCTCTATTTACATTGGGGGTTAATGGCACATAACAGTGATGTCTCTATTTACATTGGGGGTAGTGGCACATAACAGTGATGTCTCTATTTACATTGGGGGTAATGGCACATAACAGTGATGTCTCTATTTACATTGGGGGTTAATGGCACATAACAGTGATGTCTCTATTTACATTGGGGGTAATGGCACATAACAGTGATGTCTCTATTTACATTGGGGGGGTAATGGCACATAACAGTGATGTCTCTATTTACATTGGGGGTAATGGCACATAACAGTGATGTCTCTATTTCCATTGGTGATGAAATGGCACATAACAGTGATGTCTCTATTTACATTGGGGGTTAATGGCACATAACAGTGATGTCTCTATTTACATTGGGGGTTAATGGCACATACCAGTGATGTCTCTATTTACATTGGGGGTAATGGCACATAACAGTGATGTCTCTATTTACATTGGGGTAATGGCACATAACAGTGATGTCTCTATTTACATTGGGGTTAATGGCACATAACAGTGATGTCACTCTTTACATTGGGGGTTAATGGCACATAACAGTGATGTCTCTATTTACATTGGGGGTAATGGCACATAACAGTGATGTCTCTATTTACATTGGGGGTTAATGGCACATAACAGTGATGTCTCTATTTACATTGGGGGGTGATGTAATGGCACATAACAGTGATGTCTCTATTTACATTGGGGGTAATGGCACATAACAGTGATGTCTCTATTTACATTGGGGGTAATGGCACATAACAGTGATGTCTCTATTTACATTGGGGGTTAATGGCACATAACAGTGATGTCTCTATTTACATTGGGGGTAATGGCACATAACAGTGATGTCTCTATTTACATTGGGGGTTAATGGCACATAACAGTGATGTCTCTATTTACATTGGGGTTAATGGCACATAACAGTGATGTCTCTATTTACATTGGGGGTAGTGGCACATAACAGTGATGTCTCTATTTACATTGGGGGTAATGGCACATAACAGTGATGTCTCTATTTACATTGGGGTTAATGGCACATAACAGTGATGTCTCTATTTACATTGGGGGTAATGGCACATAACAGTGATGTCTCTATTTCCATTGGGGGTAATGGCACTTAACAGTGATGTCTCTATTTACATTGGGGGAAATGGCACATAACAGTGATGTCTCTATTTACATTGGGGGTTAATGGCACATAACAGTGATGTCTCTATTTACATTGGGGGTAATGGCACATAACAGTGATGTCTCTATTTACATTGGGGGTAATGGCACATAACAGTGATGTCTCTATTTACATTGGGGGAAATGGCACATAACAGTGATGTCTATATTTACATTGGGGGTTAATGGCACATAACAGTGATTTCTCTATTTACATTGGGGGTAATGGCACATAACAGTGATGTCTCTATTTACATTGGGGGAAATGGCACATAACAGTGATGTCTCTATTTACATTGGGGGTAATGGCACATAACAGTGATGTCTCTATTTACATTGGGGGTAGTGGCACATAACAGTGATGTCTCTATTTACATTGGGGGTAATGGCACATAACAGTGATGTCTCTATTTACATTGGGGGTTAATGGCACATAACAGTGATGTCTCTATTTACATTGGGGGTAATGGCACATAACAGTGATGTCTCTATTTACATTGGGGGTAATGGCACATAACAGTGATGTCTCTATTTACATTGGGGGTAATGGCACATAACAGTGATGTCTCTATTTACATTGGGGTTAATGGCACATAACAGTGATGTCTCTATTTACATTGGGGGTAATGGCACATAACAGTGATGTCTCTATTTCCATTGGGGGTAATGGCACATAACAGTGATGTCTCTATTTACATTGGGGGTAATGGCACTTAACAGTGATGTCTCTATTTACATTGGGGGTAATGGCACATAACAGTGATGTCTCTATTTAAATTGGGGGTAATGGCACATAACAGTGAGGTCTCTATTTACATTGGGGGTTAATGGCACATAACAGTGATGTCTCTATTTATATTGGGGGTTAATGGCACATAACAGTGAGGTCTCTATTTCCATTGGGGGTAATGGCACATAACAGTGATGTCTCTATTTGCATTGGGGGTTAATGGCACATAACAGTGATGTCTCTATTTATATTGGGGGTTAATGGCACATAACAGTGATGTCTCTATTTACATTGGGGGTAATGGCACATAACAGTGATGTCTCTATTTACATTGGGGGTTAATGGCACATAACAGTGATGTCACTCTTTACATTGGGGTTAATGGCACATAACAGTGATGTCTCTATTTACATTGGGGGTAATGGCACATAACAGTGATGTCTCTATTTACATTGGGGGTTAATGGCACATAACAGTGATGTCTCTATTTACATTGGGGGTAATGGCACATAACAGTGATGTCTCTATTTGCATTGGGGGTAATGGCACATAACAGTGATGTCTCTATTTACATTGGGGGTAATGGCATATAACAGTGATGTCTCTATTTACATTGGGGTAATGGCAAATAACAGTGATGTCTCTATTTCCATTGGGGTAATGGCACATAACAGTGATGTCTCTATTTACATTTTTGGGTAATGGCACATAACAGTGATGTCTCTATTTACATTGGGGGTAATGGCACATAACAGTGATGTCTCTATTTACATATGGGGTTAATGGCACATAACAGTGATGTATCTATTTACATTGGGGGTAATGGCACATAACAGTGATGTCTCTATTTACATTGGGGGTAATGGCACATAACAGTGATGTCTCTATTTACATTGGGGGTAATGGCACATAACAGTGATGTCTCTATTTACATTGGGGTTAATGGCACATAACAGTGATGTCTCTATTTACATTGGGGGTTAATGGCACATAACAGTGATGTCTCTATTTACATTGGGGGTTAATGGCACATAACAGTGATGTCTCTATTTACATTGGGGGTAATGGCATATAACAGTGATGTCTCTATTTACATTGGGGGTAATGGCAAATAACAGTGATGTCTCTATTTCCATTGGGGGTAATGGAACATAACAGTGATGTCTCTATTTACATTTTTGGGTAATGGCACATAACAGTGATGTCTCTATTTACATTGGGGGTAATGGCACATAACAGTGATGTCTCTATTTACATATGGGGTTAATGGCACATAACAGTGATGTCTCTATTTACATTGGGGGTAATGGCACATAACAGTGATGTCTCTATTTCCATTGGGGTAATGGCACATAACAGTGATGTCTCTATTTACATTGGGGGTAATGGCACATAACAGTGATGTCTCTATTTACATTGGGGGTTAATGGCACATAACAGTGATGTCTCTATTTACATTGGGGTTAATGGCACATAACAGTGATGTCTCTATTTACATTGGGGTTAATGGCACATAACAGTGATGTCTCTATTTACATTGGGGGTAATGGCACATAACAGTGATGTCTCTATTTACATTGGGGGTAATGGCACATAACAGTGATGTCTCTATTTACATTGGGGGTTAATGGCACATAACAGTGATGTCTCTATTTA
>NW_026286148.1:52500-65000 GCF_023373465.1 Oncorhynchus keta | reverse complement strand
ACCACTGAGGAGGGGAGTGTTGGTACCACTGAGGAGGGAGTGTTGGTACCACTGAGGTGGGGAGTGTTGGTCCCACTGAGGAGAAGAGTGTTGGTACCACTGAGGAGGGAGTGTTGGTACCACTGAGGAGGGGAGTGTTGGTACCACTGAGGTGGGGGAGTGTTGGTACCACTGAGGAGGGGAGTGATGGTCCCACTGAGGAGGGGAGTGTTGGTACCACTGAGGAGGGGAGTGTTGGTCCCACTGAGGAGGGGAGTGTTGGTACCACTGAGGTGGGGAGTGTTGGTACCACTGAGGTGGGGAGTTTTGGTACCACTGAGGTGGGGAGTGTTGGTACCACTGAGGAGGGAGTGTTGGTACCACTGAGGAGGGGAGTGTTGGTACCACTGAGGTGGGGAGTGTTGGTACCACTGAGGTGGGGAGTGTTGGTACCACTGAGGAGGGGAGTGTTGGTACCACTGAGGAGGGAGTGTTGGTACCACTGAGGAGGGGAGTGTTGGTACCACTGAGGAGGGAGTGTTGGTACCACTGAGGTGGGGAGTTTTGGTACCACTGAGGTGGGGAGTGTTGGTACCACTGAGGAGGGGAGTGTTGGTACCACTGAGGAGGGAGTGTTGGTACCACTGAGGAGGGGAGTGTTGGTCCCACTGAGGAGGGGAGTGTTGGTACCACTGAGGAGGGGAGTGTTGGTACCACTGAGGAGGGGAGTGTTGGTACCACTGAGGTGGGAGTTTTGGTACCACTGAGGTGGGGAGTGTTGGTACCACTGAGGAGGGGAGTGTTGGTACCACTGAGGCGGGGAGTGTTGGTACCACTGAGGAGGGGAGTGTTGGTACCACTGAGGAGGGGAGTGTTGGTACCACTGAGGTGGGGAGTGTTGGTACCACTGAGGTGGGGAGTGTTGGTACCACTGAGGAGGGGAGTGTTGGTACCACTGAGGAGGGGAGTGTTGGTACCACTGAGGAGGGGAGTGTTGGTACCACTGAGGAGGGGAGTGTTGGTCCCACTGAGGAGGGAGTGTTGGTACCACTGAGGAGGGGAGTGTTGGTACCACTGAGGAGGGGAGTGTTGGTACCACTGAGGAGGGAGTGTTGGTACCACTGAGGTGGGGAGTTTTGGTACCACTGAGGTGGGGAGTTTTGGTACCACTGAGGTGGGGAGTGTTGGTACCACTGAGGAGGGGAGTGTTGGTACCACTGAGGAGGGGAGTGTTGGTACCACTGAGGATGGGAGTGTTGGTCCCACTGAGGAGGGGAGTGTTGGTCCCACTGAGGAGGGAGTGTTGGTACCACTGAGGACAGAAATACAACATCTTAGTCACAGGAAGATGGGCTGCCAACAGTTCTAGGCCCGTGTTAACAGAGTACAGTTCTAGGCCCGTGTTAACAGAGTACAGTTCTAGGCCCGTGTTAACAGAGTACAGTTCTAGGCCCGTGTTAACAGAGTAGAGTTCTAGGCCCGTGTTAACAGAGTAGAGTTCTAGGCCCGTGTTAACAGAGTACAGTTCTAGGCCCGTGTTAACAGAGTACAGTTCTAGGCCCGTGTTAACAGAGTACAGTTCTAGGCCCGTGTTAACAGAGTACAGTTCTAGGCCCGTGTTAACAGAGTAGAGTTCTAGGCCCGTGTTAACAGAGTAGAGTTCTAGGCCCGTGTTAACAGAGTAGAGTTCTAGGCCCGTGTTAACAGAGTACAGTTCTAGGCCCGTGTTAGCAGAGTACAGTTCTAGGCCCGTGTTAGCAGAGTACAGTTCTAGGCCCGTGTTAACAGAGTAGAGTTCTAGGCCCGTGTTAACAGAGTACAGTTCTAGGCCCGTGTTAACAGAGTAGAGTTCTAGGCCCGTGTTAACAGAGTACAATTCTAGGCCCGTGTTAACAGAGTAGAGTTCTAGGCCCGTGTTAACAGAGTACAGTTCTAGGCCCGTGTTAACAGAGTAGAGTTCTAGGCCCATGTTAACAGAGTAGAGTTCTAGGCCCGTGTTAACAGAGTACAGTTCTAGGCCCGTGTTAACAGAGTACAGTTCTAGGCCCGTGTTAGCAGAGTACAGTTCTAGGCCCGTGTTAGCAGAGTACAGTTCTAGGCCCGTGTTAACAGAGTAGAGTTCTAGGCCCGTGTTAACAGAGTACAGTTCTAGGCCCGTGTTAACAGAGTACAGTTCTAGGCCCGTGTTAACAGAGTACAGTTCTAGGCCCGTGTTAACAGAGTAGAGTTCTAGGCCCGTGTTAACAGAGTACAGTTCTAGGCCCGTGTTAACAGAGTACAGTTCTAGGCCCGTGTTAACAGAGTACAGTTCTAGGCCCGTGTTAGCAGAGTACAGTTCTAGGCCCGTGTTAACAGAGTAGAGTTCTAGGCCCGTGTTAACAGAGTACAGTTCTAGGCCCGTGTTAACAGAGTAGAGTTCTAGGCCCGTGTTAACAGAGTAGAGTTCTAGGCCCGTGTTAACAGAGTAGAGTTCTAGGCCCGTGTTAACAGAGTACAGTTCTAGGCCCGTGTTAACAGAGTACAGTTCTAGGCCCGTGTTAACAGAGTACAGTTCTAGGCCCGTGTTAACAGAGTAGAGTTCTAGGCCCGTGTTAACAGAGTACAGTTCTAGGCCCGTGTTAACAGAGTACAGTTCTAGGCCCGTGTTAACAGAGTAGAGTTCTAGGCCCGTGTTAACAGAGTACAGTTCTAGGCCCGTGTTAACAGAGTACAGTTCTAGGCCCGTGTTAACAGAGTACAGTTCTAGGCCCGTGTTAACAGAGTACAGTTCTAGGCCCGTGTTAACAGAGTACAGTTCTAGGCCCGTGTTAACAGAGTAGAGTTCTAGGCCCGTGTTAACAGAGTAGAGTTCTAGGCCCGTGTTAACAGAGTAGAGTTCTAGGCCCGTGTTAACAGAGTAGAGTTCTAGGCCCGTGTTAACAGAGTACAGTTCTAGGCCCGTGTTAACAGAGTACAGTTCTAGGCCCGTGTTAACAGAGTACAGTTCTAGGCCCGTGTTAACAGAGTACAGTTCTAGGCCCGTGTTAACAGAGTAGAGTTCTAGGCCCGTGTTAACAGAGTACAGTTCTAGGCCCGTGTTAACAGAGTACAGTTCTAGGCCCGTGTTAGCAGAGTACAGTTCTAGGCCCGTGTTAGCAGAGTACAGTTCTAGGCCCGTGTTAACAGAGTAGAGTTCTAGGCCCGTGTTAACAGAGTAGAGTTCTAGGCCCGTGTTAACAGAGTAGAGTTCTAGGCCCGTGTTAACAGAGTAGAGTTCTAGGCCCGTGTTAACAGAGTAGAGTTCTAGGCCCGTGTTAACAGAGTACAGTTCTAGGCCCGTGTTAACAGAGTACAGTTCTAGGCCCGTGTTAACAGAGTACAGTTCTAGGCCCGTGTTAACAGAGTAGAGTTCTAGGTCCGTGTTAACAGAGTACAGTTCTAGGCCCGTGTTAACAGAGTACAGTTCTAGGCCCGTGTTAACAGAGTACAGTTCTAGGCCCGTGTTAACAGAGTACAGTTCTAGGCCCGTGTTAACAGAGTACAGTTCTAGGCCCGTGTTAACAGAATACAGTTCTAGGCCCGTGTTAACAGAGGTCACATCATAAATTGTTTGTTTTTTAATCATTGCGACGTTTACACTATAAGATAGTAAGATAGTGATGTCTTCTCTAATACGTAGTCTGATAGGATAATGAGGAAGGGGGAGGGGTTAGGGGATGTAGTCAAATACGGCGTTCCCTATTGGTGGAGAAATACATTGTCTGAATACGGCGTTCCCTATTGGTGGAGAAATACATTGTCTGAATACGGCGTTCCCTATTGGTGGAGAAATACATTGTCTGAATACGGCGTTCCCTATTGGTGGAGAAATACATTGTCTGAATACGGCGTTCCCTATTGGTGGAGAAATACATTGTGTTGTAATGTCTGAATACGGCGTTCCCTATTGGTGGAGAAATACATTGTGTTGTAATGTCTGAATACGGCGTTCCCTATTGGTGGAGAAATACATTGTGTTGTAATGCCTGAATACGGCGTTCCCTATTGGTGGAGAAATACATTGTGTTGTAATGTCTGAATACGGCGTTCCCTATTGGTGGAGAAATACATTGTGTTGTAATGTCTGAATACGGCGTTCCCTATTGGTGGAGAAATACATTGTGTTGTAATGTCTGAATACGGAGTTCCCTATTGGTGGAGAAATACATTGTGTTGTAATGTCTGAATACAGCGTTCCCTATTGGTGGAGAAATACATTGTGTTGTAATGTCTGAATACGGCGTTCCCTATTGGTGGAGAAATACAATGTCTGAATACGCCGTTCCCTATTGGTGGAGAAATACATTGTCTGAATACGGCGTTCCCTATTGGTGGAGAAATACATTGTGTTGTAATGTCTGAATACGGCGTTCCCTATTGGTGGAGAAATACATTGTGTTGTAATGTCTGAATACGGCGTTCCCTATTGGTGGAGAAATACATTGTGTTGTAATGCCTGAATACGGCGTTCCCTATTGGTGGAGAAATACATTGTGTTGTAATGCTCTATCCTCTTCTCCCTGATAATGGCATGATGATAATAATAATAATAATAATAATAATATATGCCATTTAGCAGACGCTTTTATCCAAAGCGACTTACAGTCATGTGTGCATACATTCTACGTATGGGTGGTCCCAGGGATCGAACCCACTACCCTGGCGTTACAAGCGCCATGCTCTACCAACTGAGCTACAGAAGGACCACCATGATAATGGCATGATGATAATGATGATAATGGCATGATGATAATGGCATGATGATAATGATTCTAGAGGCAGAGGCTTTAACATATTCAGCAGGAAACAGAAGGGAGGAAAACCTTCACTGAATCAAAGAGAGTTGTTTGGTCGGCCAGTCGGCCGTCTATAGACGTATAAACTGCTGCCAGAATACTTTCTACATATTCTATCCTCAGTGCTTCAGTGTTTCGATGTTTCAGTGTTTCTATCCTCAGTGTTTCAGTGTTTCTATCCTCAGTGTTTCTATCCTCAGTGTTTCAGTGTTTCTATCCTCAGTGTTTCAGTGTTTCTATCCTCAGTGTTTCAGTGTTTCTATCCTCAGTGTTTCTATCCTCAGTGTTTCAGTGTTTCTATCCTCAGTGTTTCAGTGTTTCTATCCTCAGTGTTTCTATCCTCAGTGTTTCAGTGTTTCAGTGTTTCTATCCTCAGTGTTTCTATCCTCAGTGTGTCAGTGTTTCTATCCTCAGTGTTTCAGTGTTTCTATCCTCAGTGTTTCTATTCTCAGTGTTTCTATCCTCAGTGTTTCAGTGTTTCTATTCTCAGTGTTTCAGTGTTTATATCCTCAGTGTTTCAGTGTTTCTATCCTCAGTGTTTCAGTGTTTCTATCCTCAGTGTTTCAGTGTTTCCATCCTCAGTGTTTTCGGTGTTTCTATCCTCAGTGTTTCAGTGTTTCCATCCTCAGTGTTTCAGTGTTTCAGTGTTTCTATCCTCAGTGTTTCAGTGTTTCTATCCTCAGTGTTTCAGTGATTCTATCCTCAGTGTTTCAGTGTTTCCATACTCAGTGTTTCAGTGTTTCAGTGTTTCTATCCTCAGTGTTTTAGCGTTTGTATCCTCAGTGTTTCATTGTTTCTATCCTCAGTGTTTCAGTGTTTCTATCCTCAGTGTTTCAGTTTTGTATCCTCAGTGTTTCATTGTTTCTATCCTCAGTGTTTCAGTGTTTCTATTCTCAGTGTTTCAGTGTTTCAGTGTTTCTATCCTCAGTGTTTCTATCCTCAGTGTTTCTATCCTCAGTGTTTCAGTGTTTCAGTGTTTGTATCCTCAGTGTTTCTATCATAATGTCAAACTGTTGTCACCACTTTAAAACCACTTTAAAACCTTATATCCCCCCTTTCTCTCTCTCTTTCTCAGACAAGGAAACTCAAGCATCAAAAAATTATTGAAATTGAAACAAAGGAATCCCTCCCTCCATCCCTCCCTCCCTCCCTGCCTCCCTCCTCCCTCCCTCCCTCCCTCCCTCTTCCCATCCCTCCACTCGTGTTTGGAGTGTAATGAGATGGTACTGTGATGTTAAAAGCTCTGAAGCCATCCCATAATTACCATGTTGTGCTTTATAGAAGCTTGGCCACCATTAACCTTCTTCCAACACTACAATTCACTGCACACCGCCTACCGACAATTACCTCCCCAATAATATCCAGGCGTTGTCACAAATACCACCCTGTTTCCTTTGTAGTGTACTGCTCTCGACCTGGGCCCATAGGGACCTGGTCAAAAATAGTGCACTATATAGGGAATAGTGTGCCATTTATGACACACCCTACAATCTTTAGTTTTGCGTGTGTTCTTGACTCTGCGTAATTAAATGTGGCTTTTCACATGTAATGTGAAAACGTTGAGGAGGAGGTCAGAGACGGGTCACCTGTAATCACTGTTCATCAAAAAACAACTGAAGTGGGGTTCACACACACACACACACACACACACACACACACACACACACACACACACACACACACACACACACACACACACACACACACACACACACACACACACACACACACACACACACACACACACCACTAAGTAATGGTAATGAGAGGGGTCAGCGTCGCTCTCTGAGGGGTCAAGGATAAACTGCCATTGTGTTGTGTTACTACAGCCTCCCTAGAAGGAATCTGATGAGATAAAGAGAAATACAATTAATTACAATCGTTGAATTGAAAGGCAAATGGCATTTTATCTTTTATTGTGAAGTTTGACCCGAGAGATGAAATCAATTAACCTCTGTACTTTAGTTCCTGTTTTCTGTCCTGTTTTTTGGAGTACGGCTCCCAGAGAGCGGCCATGTTGAATACTATTACCCAACGTTATTAACCCACACTCTTCACTGGGTCAGAATTAAAGTGTTTCAGAGTGGATGTGTACCATGATGACGCAACTGTGCTCGATGTTAAACTAAAAACCAACGCCGCTCTGAATAGCGAAGGACATAGTGAGGTGAACTTTTGTTGAGGGTTTTTTTTTAGTTTAAGTTAATTGATTGAGCGAAGGTTTTTTTTTTTTTTTTTTTCAAATCCTAAAAGTACTTTACATTTTATCAGGATGATGAGGGCAGATGAGACTGCACCCTTGAATCAGAGTTGAACTTTATCCCTCTGTAGTCTAACACATAATGAGACTACACCCTTCACCAGGTAGGAACTTTATCCCTCTGTAGTCCAACACATAATGAGACTACACCCTTCACCAGGTAGGAACTTTATCCCTCTGTAGTCCAACACATAATGAGACTACACCCTTCACCAGGTAGGGACTTTATCCCTCTATAGTCCAACACATAATGAGACTACACCCTTCACCAGGTAGGAACTTTATCCCTCTGTAGTCGAACACATAATGAGACTACACCCTTCACCAGGTAGGAACTTTATCCCTCTGTAGTCCAACACATAATGAGACTACACCCTTCACCAGGTAGGAACTTTATCCCTCTGTAGTCCAACACATAATGAGACTACACCCTTCACCAGGTAGGGACTTTATCCCTCTATAGTCCAACACATAATGAGACTACACCCTTCATCAGGTTTGAACTGTATCCCTCTATAGTCCAACACATAATGAGACTACACCCTTCACCAGGTAGGGACTTTATCCCTCTATAGTCTAACACATAATGAGACTACACCCTTCATCAGGTTTGAACTTTATCCCTCTATAGTCTAACACATAATGAGACTACACCCTTCACCAGGTAGGAACTTTATCCCTCTATAGTCCAACACATAATGAGACTACACCCTTCACCAGGTAGGGACTTTATCCCTCTATAGTCCAACACATAATGAGACTACACCCTTCACCAGGTAGGAACTTTATCCCTCTATAGTCCAACACATAATGAGACTACACCCTTCACCAGGTAGGAACTTTATCCCTCTGTAGTCCAACACATAATGAGACTACACCCTTGAATCAGAGTTGAACTTTATCCCTCTATAGTCCAACACATAATGAGACTACACCCTTGAATCAGAGTTGAACTTTATCCCTCTATAGTCCAACATATAATGAGACTACACCCTTCACCAGGTAGGAACTTTATCCCTCTATAGTCCAACACATAATGAGACTACACCCTTCACCAGGTAGGAACTTTATCCCTCTGTAGTCCAACACATAATGAGACTACACCCTTCACCAGGTAGGAACTTTATCCCTCTGTAGTCCAACACATAATGAGACTAAACCCTTCACCAGGTAGGGACTTTATCCCTCTGTAGTCCAACACATAATGAGACTACACCCTTGAATCAGAGTTGAACTTTATCCCTCTATAGTCCAACACATAATGAGACTACACCCTTGAATCAGAGTTGAACTTTATCCCTCTATAGTCCAACATATAATGAGACTACACCCTTCACCAGGTAGGAACTTTATCCCTCTATAGTCCAACACATAATGAGACTACACCCTTCACCAGGTAGGGACTTTATCCCTCTATAGTCTAACACATAATGAGACTACACACTTCACCAGGTAGGGACTTTATCCCTCTATAGTCTAACACATAATGAGACTACACTTCACCAGGTAGGAACTTTATCCCTCTATAGTCCAACACATAATGAGACTACACCCTTCACCAGGTAGGAACTTTATCCCTCTGTAGTCCAACACATAATGAGACTACACCCTTGAATCAGGGTTGAACTTTATCCCTCTATAGTCAACACATAATGAGACTACACCCTTCACCAGGTAGGGACTTTATCCCTCTATAGTCCAATACATAATGAGACTACACCCTTCACCAGGTAGGAACTTTGTCCCTCTATAGTCCAACACATAATGAGACTACACCCTTCACCAGGTAGGGACTTTATCACTCTATAGTCCAACACATAATGAGACTATACCCTTCACCAGGTAGGGACTTTATCCCTCTATAGTCTAACACATAATGAGACTACACACTTAAATCAGAGTTGAACTTTATCCCCTATAGTCCAACACATAATGAGACTACACCCTTCACCAGGTAGGGACTTTATCCTCTATAGTCCAACACATAATGAGACTACACCCTTGAATCAGGGTTGAACTTTATCCCTCTATAGTCCAACACATAATGAGACTACACCCTTCACCGGGTAGGAACTTTATCCCTCTATAGTCCAACACATAATGAGACTACACTCTTCACCAGGTAGGAACTTTATCCGTCTATAGTCCAACATATAATGAGACTACACCCTTGAATCAGAGTTGAACTTTATCCCTCTATAGTCCAACACATAATGAGACTACACCCTTGAATCAGAGTTGAACTTTATCCCTCTATAGTCCAACACATAATGAGACTACACCCTTCACCAGGTAGGAACTTTATCCCTCTGTAGTCCAACACATAATGAGACTACACCCTTGAATCAGGGTTGAACTGTATCCCTCTATAGTCCAACACATAATGAGACTACACCCTTCACCAGGTAGGGACTTTATCCCTCTATAGTCCAACACATAATGAGACTACACCCTTCACCAGGTAGGAACTTTGTCCCTCTGTAGTCCAACACATAATGAGACTACACCCTTGAATCAGGGTTGAACTTTATCCCTCTGTAGTCCAACACATAATGAGACTATACCCTTCATCAGGTAGGAACTGTATCCCTCTGTAGTCCAACACATAATGAGACTACACCCTTCACCAGGTAGGAACTTTATCCCTCTGTAGTCCAACACATAATGAGACTACACCCTTCACCAGGTAGGAACTGTATCCCTCTGTAGTCCAACACATAATGAGACTACACCCTTCACCAGGTAGGAACTTTATCCCTCTGTAGTCCAACACATAATGAGACTACACCCTTCACCAGGTAGGGACTTTATCCCTCTGTAGTCCAACACATAATGAGACTACACCCTTCACCAGGTAGGGACTTTATCCCTCTGTAGTCCAACACATAATGAGACTACACCCTTCATCAGGTAGGAACTGTATCCCTCTGTAGTCCAACACATAATGAGACTACACCCTTCACCAGGTAGGAACTTTATCCCTCTGTAGTCCAACACATAATGAGACTACACCCTTCACCAGGTAGGAACTGTATCCCTCTGTAGTCCAACACATAATGAGACTACACCCTTCACCAGGTAGGAACTTTATCCCTCTGTAGTCCAACACATAATGAGACTACACCCTTCACCAGGTAGGGACTTTATCCCTCTGTAGTCCAACACATAATGAGACTACACCCTTCAACAGGTAGGAACTTTATCCCTCTGTAGTCCAACACATAATGAGACTACACCCTTCACCAGGTAGGGACTTTATCCCTCTATAGTCCAACACATAATGAGACTACACCCTTGAATCAAGGTTGAACTTTATCCCTCTGTAGTCCAACACATAATGAGACTACACCCTTCACCAGGTAGGAACTTTATCCCTCTGTAGTCCAACACATAATGAGACTACACCCTTCACCAGGTAGGGACTTTATCCCTCTGTAGTCCAACACATAATGAGACTACACCCTTCATCAGGTAGGAACTGTATCCCTCTGTAGTCCAACACATAATGAGACTACACCCTTCACCAGTTAGGAACTTTATCCCTCTGTAGTCCAACACATAATGAGACTACACCCTTCACCAGGTAGGAACTGTATCCCTCTGTAGTCCAACACATAATGAGACTACACCCTTCACCAGGTAGGAACTTTATCCCTCTGTAGTCCAACACATAATGAGACTACACCCTTCACCAGGTAGGAACTGTATCCCTCTGTAGTCCAACACATAATGAGACTACACCCTTCACCAGGTAGGAACTTTATCCCTCTGTAGTCCAACACATAATGAGACTACACCCTTCACCAGGTAGGGACTTTATCCCTCTATAGTCCAACACATAATGAGACTACACCCTTGAATCAAGGTTGAACTTTATCCCTCTGTAGTCCAACACATAATGAGACTACACCCTTCACCAGGTAGGAACTTTATCCCTCTATAGTCTAACACATAATGAGACTACACCCTTCACCAGGTAGGAACTTTATCCCTCTGTAGTCCAACACATAATGAGACTACACCCTTCACCAGGTAGGGCATTTATCCCTCTGTAGTCCAACACATAATGAGACTACACCCTTCACCAGGTAGGAACTTTATCCCTCTGTAGTCCAACACATAATGAGACTACACCCTTCACCAGGTAGGAACTGTATCCCTCTGTAGTCCAACACATAATGAGACTACACCCTTCACCAGGTAGGAACTTTATCCCTCTGTAGTCCAACACATAATGAGACTACACCCTTCACCAGGTAGGGACTTTATCCCTCTGTAGTCCAACACATAATGAGACTACACCCTTCAACAGGTAGGGACTTTATCCCTCTGTAGTCCAACACATAATGAGACTACACCCTTCACCAGGTAGGGACTTTATCCCTCTATAGTCCAACACATAATGAGACTACACCCTTGAATCAAGGTTGAACTTTATCCCTCTGTAGTCCAACACATAATGAGACTACACCCTTCACCAGGTAGGAACTTTATCCCTCTATAGTCTAACACATAATGAGACTACACCCTTCACCAGGTAGGAACTTTATCCCTCTGTAGTCCAACACATAATGAGACTACACCCTTCACCAGGTAGGGCATTTATCCCTCTGTAGTCCAACACATAATGAGACTACACCCTTCACCAGGTAGGAACTTTATCCCTCTGTAGTCCAACACATAATGAGACTACACCCTTCACCAGGTAGGAACTGTATCCCTCTGTAGTCCAACACATAATGAGACTACACCCTTCACCAGGTAGGAACTTTATCCCTCTGTAGTCCAACACATAATGAGACTACACCCTTCACCAGGTAGGGACTTTATCCCTCTGTAGTCCAACACATAATGAGACTACACCCTTGAATCAAGGTTGAACTTTATCCCCCTGTAGTCCAACACATAACACATGATCCTCTTCAAATGACTAATTGTTCATCTCGTTAACTTGGCCACCGTTTTGTCCGTACGGATGTTTCTAGAACGGCAGCCATGTGGTTCTGGTCAGAAGTCCTTCATCAGATAAGGTATAGTTTTCCATTCGGGACTGTTGAAGGATAAACTAGTTCAGCACAGCATTAGATAAGGTATAGTTGAAGGATAAACTAGTCCAGCACAGCATTAGATAAGGTATAGTTGAAGGATAAACTAGTTCACCACAGCATTAGATAAGGTATAGTTGAAGGATAAACTAGTTCAGCACAGCATTAGATAAGGTATAGTTGAAGGATAAACTAGTTCAGCACAGCATCAGATAAGGTATAGTTGAAGGATAAACTAGTTCAGCACAGCATTAGATAAGGTATAGTTGAAGGATAAACTAGTTCAGCACAGCATTAGATAAGGTATAGTTGAAGGATAACTAGTTCAGCATTAGATAAGGTATAGTTGAAGGATAAACTAGTTCAGCACAGCATTAGATAAGGTATAGTTGAAGGATAAAC
>NW_026286148.1:0-47500 GCF_023373465.1 Oncorhynchus keta | reverse complement strand
GAAGGGAGGGAGAGTCCTGATTACATCTGTCACCCCTCAGCTGTTTCTCTCCTTCCTCCTCCCCTCCTCGGTCTCCCCCATGTGATTTCCTGGATCACCGAGTACACGGTTTTTTAAACTCCTGTTTCACAGTAAGGCTCCCTAGTGGCGTAGCGGTCTAAGGCACTGCGTCTCAGTGCTTGAGGCGTCACTACAGCCACCCTGGCTTGATTCCAGGCTCTATCACAACCGGCAGTGTTTGGGAGTCCCACAGGGGTCGTCTGGGTTTAGCCGGTGGAGGCCGTCAGGGGGCGTCTGGGTTTAGCCGGTGGAGGCCGTCAGGGGGCGTCCGGGTTTAGATGGTGTAGGCCGTCAGGGGGCGTCTGGGTTTAGCCGGTGGAGGCCGTCAGGGGGCGTCCGGGTTTAGCCGTCATTGTAAATAAGAATTTGTTCGTAACTGATTTGCCTCGTTACAATTTCTGACATCTTTGATCTCAATACAAATTCACAATACAGATGTTGTTTTATCGACTAAAATATGGAACAGAATTTACTTTCAATGAGATGCTTAATGCAGATCTCTTGTTGTTCTTGTCATGGGGGTGACAGGGTAGCCTAGTGGTTAGAGTGTAGAGGCGGCAGGGTAGCCTAGTGGTTAGAGTGTAGAATTGGCAGGGTAGCCTAGTGGTTAGAGTGTAGAGGCGGCAGGGTAGCCTAGTGGTTAGAGTGTAGAGGCGGCAGGGTAGCCTAGTGGTTAGAGTGTAGAGGGGGCAGGGTAGCCTAGTGGTTAGAGTGTAGAATTGGCAGGGTAGCCTAGTGGTTAGAGTGTAGAGGCGGCAGGGTAGCCTAGTGGTTAGAGTGTAGAATTGGCAGGGTAGCCTAGTGGTTAGAGTGTAGAGGTGGCAGGGTAGCCTAGTGGTTAGAGTGTAGAGGTGGCAGGGTAGCCTAGTGGTTAGAGTGTAGAGGCGGCAGGGTAGCCTAGTGGTTAGAGTGTAGAGGCGGCAGGGTAGCCTAGTGGTTAGAGTGTAGAGGCGGCAGGGTAGCCTAGTGGTTAGAGTGTAGAGGCGGCAGGGTAGCCTAGTGGTTAGAGTGTAGAGGCGGCAGGGTAGCCTAGTGGTTAGAGTGTAGAGGGGGCAGGGTAGCCTAGTGGTTAGAGTGTAGAGGCGGCAGGGTAGCCTAGTGGTTAGAGTGTAGAGGCGGCAGGGTAGCCTAGTGGTTAGAGTGAAGGGGCGGCAGGGTAGCCTAGTGGTTAGAGTGAAGGGGCGGCAGGGTAGCCTAGTGGTTAGAGTGAAGGGGCGGCAGGGTAGCCTAGTGGTTAGAGTATAGAGGTGGCAGGGTAGCCTAGTGGTTAGAGTGTATAGGTGGCTGGGTAGCCTAGTGGTTAGAGTGTAGAGGCGGCAGGGTAGCCTAGTGGTTAGAGTGTAGAGGTGGCAGGGTAGCCTAGTGGTTAGAGTGTAGAGACGGCAGGGTAGCCTAGTGGTTAGAGTGTAGAGGTGGCAGGGTAGCCTAGTGGTTAGAGTGTAGAGGCGGCAGGGTAGCCTAGTGGTTAGAGTGTAGAGACGGCAGGGTAGCCTAGTGGTTAGAGTGTAGAGGCGGCAGGGTAGCCTAGTGGTTAGAGTGTAGAGACGGCAGGGTAGCCTAGTGGTTAGAGTGTAGAGACGGCAGGGTAGCCTAGTGGTTAGAGTGTAGAGACGGCAGGGTAGCCTAGTGGTTAGAGTGTAGAGGCGGCAGGGTAGCCTAGTGGTTAGAGTGTAGAGGTGGCAGGGTAGCCTAGTGGTTAGAGTGTAGAGGCGGCAGGGTAGCCTAGTGGTTAGAGTGTAGAGGCGGCAGGGTAGCCTAGTGGTTAGAGTGTAGAGGCGGCAGGGTAGCTTAGTGGTTAGAGTGTAGAGGCGGCAGGGTAGCCTAGTGGTTAGAGTGTAGAGGCGGCAGGGTAGCCTAGTGGTTAGAGTGTAGAGGCGGCAGGGCAGCCTAGTGGTTACAGTGTAGAGGCGGCAGGGTAGCCTAGTGGTTAGAGTGTAGAGACGGCAGGGTAGCCTAGTGGTTAGAGTGTAGAGGAGGCAGGGTAGCCTAGTGGTTAGAGTGTAGAGGAGGCAGGGTAGCCTAGTGGTTAGAGTGTAGAGGCGGCAGGGTAGCCTAGTGGTTAGAGTGAAGGGGCGGCAGGGTAGCCTAGTGGTTAGAGTGAAGGGGCGGCAGGGTAGCCTAGTGGTTAGAGTGAAGGGGCGGCAGGGTAGCCTAGTGGTTAGAGTATAGAGGTGGCAGGGTAGCCTAGTGGTTAGAGTGTATAGGTGGCTGGGTAGCCTAGTGGTTAGAGTGTAGAGGCGGCAGGGTAGCCTAGTGGTTAGAGTGTAGAGGTGGCAGGGTAGCCTAGTGGTTAGAGTGTAGAGACGGCAGGGTAGCCTAGTGGTTAGAGTGTAGAGGTGGCAGGGTAGCCTAGTGGTTAGAGTGTAGAGGCGGCAGGGTAGCCTAGTGGTTAGAGTGTAGAGACGGCAGGGTAGCCTAGTGGTTAGAGTGTAGAGGCGGCAGGGTAGCCTAGTGGTTAGAGTGTAGAGACGGCAGGGTAGCCTAGTGGTTAGAGTGTAGAGACGGCAGGGTAGCCTAGTGGTTAGAGTGTAGAGACGGCAGGGTAGCCTAGTGGTTAGAGTGTAGAGGCGGCAGGGTAGCCTAGTGGTTAGAGTGTAGAGGTGGCAGGGTAGCCTAGTGGTTAGAGTGTAGAGGCGGCAGGGTAGCCTAGTGGTTAGAGTGTAGAGGCGGCAGGGTAGCCTAGTGGTTAGAGTGTAGAGGCGGCAGGGTAGCTTAGTGGTTAGAGTGTAGAGGCGGCAGGGTAGCCTAGTGGTTAGAGTGTAGAGGCGGCAGGGTAGCCTAGTGGTTAGAGTGTAGAGGCGGCAGGGCAGCCTAGTGGTTACAGTGTAGAGGCGGCAGGGTAGCCTAGTGGTTAGAGTGTAGAGACGGCAGGGTAGCCTAGTGGTTAGAGTGTAGAGGAGGCAGGGTAGCCTAGTGGTTAGAGTGTAGAGGAGGCAGGGTAGCCTAGTGGTTAGAGTGTAGAGACGGCAGGGTAGCCTAGTGGTTAGAGTGTAGAGACGGCAGGGTAGCCTAGTGGTTAGAGTGTAGAGGTGGCAGGGTAGCCTAGTGGTTAGAGTGTAGAGATGGCAGGGTAGCCTAGTGGTTAGAGTGTAGAGGTGGCAGGGTAGCCTAGTGGTTAGAGTGTAGAGGCGGCAGGGTAGCCTAGTGGTTAGAGTGTAGAGGTGGCAGGGTAGCCTAGTGGTTAGAGTGTAGAGGCGGCAGGGTAGCCTAGTGGTTAGAGTGTAGAGGTGGCAGGGTAGCCTAGTGGTTAGAGTGTAGAGGTGGCAGGGTAGCCTAGTGGTTAGAGTGTAGAGGCGGCAGGGTAGCCTAGTGGTTAGAGTGTAGAGGGGGCAGGGTAGCCTAGTGGTTAGAGTGTAGAGGGGGCAGGGTAGCCTAGTGGTTAGAGTGTAGAGGTGGCAGGGTAGCCTAGTGGTTAGAGTGTAGAGGTGGCAGGGTAGCCTAGTGGTTAGAGTGTAGAGGGGGCAGGGTAGCCTAGTGGTTAGAGTGTAGAGGTGGCAGGGTAGCCTAGTGGTTAGAGTGTAGAGGCGGCAGGGTAGCCTAGTGGTTAGAGTGTAGAATTGGCAGGGTAGCCTAGTGGTTAGAGTGTAGAGGTGGCAGGGTAGCCTAGTGGTTAGAGTGTAGAGGTGGCAGGGTAGCCTAGTGGTTAGAGTGTAGAGGCGGCAGGGTAGCCTAGTGGTTAGAGTGTAGAGGCGGCAGGGTAGCCTAGTGGTTAGAGTGTAGAGGCGGCAGGGTAGCCTAGTGGTTAGAGTGTAGAGGCGGCAGGGTAGCCTAGTGGTTAGAGTGTAGAGGCGGCAGGGTAGCCTAGTGGTTAGAGTGTAGAGGGGGCAGGGTAGCCTAGTGGTTAGAGTGTAGAGGCGGCAGGGTAGCCTAGTGGTTAGAGTGTAGAGGCGGCAGGGTAGCCTAGTGGTTAGAGTGTAGAGGCGGCAGGGTAGCCTAGTGGTTAGAGTGTAGAGGCGGCAGGGTAGCCTAGTGGTTAGAGTGTAGAGGGGGCAGGGTAGCCTAGTGGTTAGAGTGTAGAGGCGGCAGGGTAGCCTAGTGGTTAGAGTGTAGAGGCGGCAGGGTAGCCTAGTGGTTAGAGTGAAGGGCGGCAGGGTAGCCTAGTGGTTAGAGTGAAGGGGCGGCAGGGTAGCCTAGTGGTTAGAGTGAAGGGGCGGCAGGGTAGCCTAGTGGTTAGAGTATAGAGGTGGCAGGGTAGCCTAGTGGTTAGAGTGTATAGGTGGCTGGGTAGCCTAGTGGTTAGAGTGTAGAGGCGGCAGGGTAGCCTAGTGGTTAGAGTGTAGAGGTGGCAGGGTAGCCTAGTGGTTAGAGTGTAGAGACGGCAGGGTAGCCTAGTGGTTAGAGTGTAGAGGTGGCAGGGTAGCCTAGTGGTTAGAGTGTAGAGGCGGCAGGGTAGCCTAGTGGTTAGAGTGTAGAGACGGCAGGGTAGCCTAGTGGTTAGAGTGTAGAGGCGGCAGGGTAGCCTAGTGGTTAGAGTGTAGAGACGGCAGGGTAGCCTAGTGGTTAGAGTGTAGAGACGGCAGGGTAGCCTAGTGGTTAGAGTGTAGAGACGGCAGGGTAGCCTAGTGGTTAGAGTGTAGAGGCGGCAGGGTAGCCTAGTGGTTAGAGTGTAGAGGTGGCAGGGTAGCCTAGTGGTTAGAGTGTAGAGGCGGCAGGGTAGCCTAGTGGTTAGAGTGTAGAGGCGGCAGGGTAGCCTAGTGGTTAGAGTGTAGAGGCGGCAGGGTAGCTTAGTGGTTAGAGTGTAGAGGCGGCAGGGTAGCCTAGTGGTTAGAGTGTAGAGGCGGCAGGGTAGCCTAGTGGTTAGAGTGTAGAGGCGGCAGGGCAGCCTAGTGGTTACAGTGTAGAGGCGGCAGGGTAGCCTAGTGGTTAGAGTGTAGAGACGGCAGGGTAGCCTAGTGGTTAGAGTGTAGAGGAGGCAGGGTAGCCTAGTGGTTAGAGTGTAGAGGAGGCAGGGTAGCCTAGTGGTTAGAGTGTAGAGGCGGCAGGGTAGCCTAGTGGTTAGAGTGAAGGGGCGGCAGGGTAGCCTAGTGGTTAGAGTGAAGGGGCGGCAGGGTAGCCTAGTGGTTAGAGTGAAGGGCGGCAGGGTAGCCTAGTGGTTAGAGTATAGAGGTGGCAGGGTAGCCTAGTGGTTAGAGTGTATAGGTGGCTGGGTAGCCTAGTGGTTAGAGTGTAGAGGCGGCAGGGTAGCCTAGTGGTTAGAGTGTAGAGGTGGCAGGGTAGCCTAGTGGTTAGAGTGTAGAGACGGCAGGGTAGCCTAGTGGTTAGAGTGTAGAGGTGGCAGGGTAGCCTAGTGGTTAGAGTGTAGAGGCGGCAGGGTAGCCTAGTGGTTAGAGTGTAGAGACGGCAGGGTAGCCTAGTGGTTAGAGTGTAGAGGCGGCAGGGTAGCCTAGTGGTTAGAGTGTAGAGACGGCAGGGTAGCCTAGTGGTTAGAGTGTAGAGACGGCAGGGTAGCCTAGTGGTTAGAGTGTAGAGACGGCAGGGTAGCCTAGTGGTTAGAGTGTAGAGGCGGCAGGGTAGCCTAGTGGTTAGAGTGTAGAGGTGGCAGGGTAGCCTAGTGGTTAGAGTGTAGAGGCGGCAGGGTAGCCTAGTGGTTAGAGTGTAGAGGCGGCAGGGTAGCCTAGTGGTTAGAGTGTAGAGGCGGCAGGGTAGCTTAGTGGTTAGAGTGTAGAGGCGGCAGGGTAGCCTAGTGGTTAGAGTGTAGAGGCGGCAGGGTAGCCTAGTGGTTAGAGTGTAGAGGCGGCAGGGCAGCCTAGTGGTTACAGTGTAGAGGCGGCAGGGTAGCCTAGTGGTTAGAGTGTAGAGACGGCAGGGTAGCCTAGTGGTTAGAGTGTAGAGGAGGCAGGGTAGCCTAGTGGTTAGAGGTAGAGGAGGCAGGGTAGCCTAGTGGTTAGAGTGTAGAGACGGCAGGGTAGCCTAGTGGTTAGAGTGTAGAGACGGCAGGGTAGCCTAGTGGTTAGAGTGTAGAGGTGGCAGGGTAGCCTAGTGGTTAGAGTGTAGAGATGGCAGGGTAGCCTAGTGGTTAGAGTGTAGAGGTGGCAGGGTAGCCTAGTGGTTAGAGTGTAGAGGCGGCAGGGTAGCCTAGTGGTTAGAGTGTAGAGGTGGCAGGGTAGCCTAGTGGTTAGAGTGTAGAGGCGGCAGGGTAGCCTAGTGGTTAGAGTGTAGAGGTGGCAGGGTAGCCTAGTGGTTAGAGTGTAGAGGTGGCAGGGTAGCCTAGTGGTTAGAGTGTAGAGGCGGCAGGGTAGCCTAGTGGTTAGAGTGTAGAGGGGGAGGGTAGCCTAGTGGTTAGAGTGTAGAGGGGGCAGGGTAGCCTAGTGGTTAGAGTGTAGAGGTGGCAGGGTAGCCTAGTGGTTAGAGTGTAGAGGTGGCAGGGTAGCCTAGTGGTTAGAGTGTAGAGGGGGCAGGGTAGCCTAGTGGTTAGAGTGTAGAATTGGCAGGGTAGCCTAGTGGTTAGAGTGTAGAGGCGGCAGGGTAGCCTAGTGGTTAGAGTGTAGAATTGGCAGGGTAGCCTAGTGGTTAGAGTGTAGAGGTGGCAGGGTAGCCTAGTGGTTAGAGTGTAGAGGTGGCAGGGTAGCCTAGTGGTTAGAGTATAGAGGCGGCAGGGTAGCCTAGTGGTTAGAGTGTAGAGGCGGCAGGGTAGCCTAGTGGTTAGAGTGTAGAGGCGGCAGGGTAGCCTGGTGGTTAGAGTGTAGAGGCGGCAGGGTAGCCTAGTGGTTAGAGTGTAGAGGCGGCAGGGTAGCCTAGTGGTTAGAGTGTAGAGGGGGCAGGGTAGCCTAGTGGTTAGAGTGTAGAGGCGGCAGGGTAGCCTAGTGGTTAGAGGTAGAGGCGGCAGGGTAGCCTAGTGGTTAGAGTGAAGGGCGGCAGGGTAGCCTAGTGGTTAGAGTGAAGGGGCGGCAGGGTAGCCTAGTGGTTAGAGTGAAGGGGCGGCAGGGTAGCCTAGTGGTTAGAGTATAGAGGTGGCAGGGTAGCCTAGTGGTTAGAGTGTATAGGTGGCTGGGTAGCCTAGTGGTTAGAGTGTAGAGGCGGCAGGGTAGCCTAGTGGTTAGAGTGTAGAGGTGGCAGGGTAGCCTAGTGGTTAGAGTGTAGAGACGGCAGGGTAGCCTAGTGGTTAGAGTGTAGAGGTGGCAGGGTAGCCTAGTGGTTAGAGTGTAGAGGCGGCAGGGTAGCCTAGTGGTTAGAGTGTAGAGACGGCAGGGTAGCCTAGTGGTTAGAGTGTAGAGGCGGCAGGGTAGCCTAGTGGTTAGAGTGTAGAGACGGCAGGGTAGCCTAGTGGTTAGAGTGTAGAGACGGCAGGGTAGCCTGGTGGTTAGAGTGTAGAGACGGCAGGGTAGCCTAGTGGTTAGAGTGTAGAGGCGGCAGGGTAGCCTAGTGGTTAGAGTGTAGAGGTGGCAGGGTAGCCTAGTGGTTAGAGTGTAGAGGCGGCAGGGTGCCTAGTGGTTAGAGTGTAGAGGCGGCAGGGTAGCCTAGTGGTTAGAGTGTAGAGGCGGCAGGGTAGCTTAGTGGTTAGAGTGTAGAGGCGGCAGGGTAGCCTAGTGGTTAGAGTGTTGAGGCGGCAGGGTAGCCTAGTGGTTAGAGTGTAGAGGCGGCAGGGCAGCCTAGTGGTTACAGTGTAGAGGCGGCAGGGTAGCCTAGTGGTTAGAGTGTAGAGACGGCAGGGTAGCCTAGTGGTTAGAGTGTAGAGGAGGCAGGGTAGCCTAGTGGTTAGAGTGTAGAGGAGGCAGGGTAGCCTAGTGGTTAGAGTGTAGAGACGGCAGGGTAGCCTAGTGGTTAGAGTGTAGAGACGGCAGGGTAGCCTAGTGGTTAGAGTGTAGAGGTGGCAGGGTAGCCTAGTGGTTAGAGTGTAGAGATGGCAGGGTAGCCTAGTGGTTAGAGTGTAGAGGTGGCAGGGTAGCCTAGTGGTTAGAGTGTAGAGGCGGCAGGGTAGCCTAGTGGTTAGAGTGTAGAGGTGGCAGGGTAGCCTAGTGGTTAGAGTGTAGAGGCGGCAGGGTAGCCTAGTGGTTAGAGTGTAGAGGTGGCAGGGTAGCCTAGTGGTTAGAGTGTAGAGGTGGCAGGGTAGCCTAGTGGTTAGAGTGTAGAGGCGGCAGGGTAGCCTAGTGGTTAGAGTGTAGAGGTGGCAGGGTAGCCTAGTGGTTAGAGTGTGAGGGGGCAGGGGTAGCCTAGTGGTTAGAGTGTAGAGGTGGCAGGGTAGCCTAGTGGTTAGAGTGTAGAGGTGGCAGGGTAGCCTAGTGGTTAGAGTGTAGAGGGGCAGGGTAGCCTAGTGGTTAGAGTGTAGAGGCGGCAGGGTAGCCTAGTGGTTAGAGCGTTGGACTAGTAGGCCGTCATTGAAAATAAGAATTTGTTCTTTAACTGACTTTCCATAGTTAAATAAATGTAAAAATAAAACATTTGGTTTACTGACTACAAGCCAGATTTCACTGCTTTTAAAAAAGGAAACTCAAGCCAAGTTCAGGGAAGCAGTATGTCTCCTGTTCCCTGGTCTGTTCGGCCTGGCCCGGTGCATGCTGGGAGCAGCCTCACAGCCTGCCCTGGCTATGCTGTTGAGATGCAACAAATCATTTGTCTGTTATTAACCCTGGGCCTGTAATTATGCAGATTACCATAGATTTTCCCTGGAAGTGTACACGGGAGGGGAGGAGGGGTGGGGGGGGAGGGGGGGTGAGGAGGGAGGGAGGGGGGGTGAGGAGGGAGGTCCAGGGGTAGATGGCTGTGAGTGTGTCAGCCAGGCGAGGGAGTGGGGGCGAGACGTTCTGTCACACACATACATAAACACACACACACCCGACCCTAAACAACACCCCCACACACCGAAAAACACACGGGGGTGTAACGATGAACGAACGGACGGCCGTGCATTACTGAACTCTCTCCATTCATCATGTTGACTGATGGCATGGGGAGCCGCTCTCACCGCTCGACGCTCTGTCTGGTTAATGTAGTGGGTAATTAACTGTCATCAGCCTGGTAATAGGCCCCTGATCAATGGGTTGTGAGGAAACACATTCTAATTCACCAGCTGATGAATGCCCGCTGAGGCCAGAGCAATTGAAACCCGGGGGTGGGGATGGTTAGGGGATGGAGGAGGAAGGAGAGGAGGGAGAGGAGAGGAGAGGAGGGAGAGAGGAGAGGAGGGAGAGGAGAGGAGAGGAGGGAGAGGAGAGGAGGAGAGGAGAGGAGAGGAGAGGAGAGGAGAGGAGAGGAGAGGAGAGGAGAGGAGGGGAGAGGAGAGGAGAGGAGAGGAGAGGGAGAGGAGAGGAGAGGAGAGGAGGGAGAGGAGAGGAGGGAGAGGAGAGGAGAGGAGAGGAGGGAGAGGAGAGGAGAGGAGAGGAGAGGAGAGGAGAGGAGAGGGAGGAGAGGAGAGGAGAGAGAGGAGGGAGAGGAGAGGATGAAGAGGAGGAGAGGAGAGGAGAGGAGAGGAGAGGAGAGGAGAGGGAGAGCAGGGAGAGGAGAGGAGGGAGAGGAGAGGAGGAAGAGGAGAGGAGAGGAGGAAGAGGAGAGGATGAAGAGGAGAGGAGGAAGAGGAGAGGATGAAGAGGAGAGGAGAGGAGAGGAGAGGAGAGGAGAGGAGGAAGAGGAGAGGAGGAAGAGGAGAGGAGGAAGAGGAGAGGAGGAAGAGGAGAGGATGAAGAGGAGAAGAGGAAGAGGAGAGGAGGAAGAGGAGAGGAGGAAGAGGAGAGGTGAGGAGAGAGGAGAGGAAGAGGAGAGGAGGAAGAGGAGAGGATGAAGAGGAGAGGAGAGGAGGGAGAGGAGAGGAGGAGAGAGGAGGAAGGGAGAGGAGGGAGAGGAGAGGGGGAGGAAGGAGTGTCAGAATTTCAAATGGCTCTGATGTTGGTGGTGTTATCATTCTATATTTGGTTTCAGCGTTCCCACTCTGTTTTCATCCCTCTGCTCTTAAAAAACATATTTTACTTTTTTGGAACGCAGTTCATGAGTTCAGAGTTCAGGGTTTATTTGTTGTCCTTTGATGCTGTGTGGTGTATGTCGTCGGGTGTACGCCAAAAACAAAAATGTGATTCACAGATTTCTGGATAGGGCTGCGCTCACAGTATCCTGCCTTGGCAAATCGGCTGTTAAGACACTGATGCCCTTTGTAACCAGTACCTATGTGAGAGTGGATTCTTGGCCCTCACTAGCATGAAAACTAAATACAGGCACAGACTGTGTGTGGAAAATGATTTAAGAGAGATCTCTCTCTGTAATCCCATGTGCATCCTTTCAAGACACCCTTCTCCTGTGGTGAGTTATTCACTATTTTTCAGTGTACAAATAAAGAGTATATGTAAGATGGTTAAATAAAGAGCAAAATATTGATTATTATTATATTATTATTTGTGCCCTGGTCCTAGAGCTCTATGTCACTTCCCAGAGCCGGGTTGTGAGAATTATACTCATTCTTATGTTTAATAAATGTATCGTATAGTGTGTGTGTGTGTGAGTGTGAGTGTGTGTGTGTGATGTGTGTGTGTGTGTTTGTGGTGTGTAGAGGCTTACAATGATGGCAAAAATAACATTTGAGAGTGTGCTGACCCTGGTGCTAGAGGGGAGGCCCTGGTGCTAGAGGGGGTAGAGGAGAGGAGGGGGTACAGCTGACCCTGAAGAGGAAAATGACCCTGATTATAGAGGGGTACAGATGACCCTGATAGAGGGGTGTACATGACCCTGGTGCTATATTTGATGACCCTGGTTCTAGGGGGTACAACTGACCCTGGTGCTAGAGGGGGTACAGCTGACCCTGGAAGAGGGGGTATATTTAGCTGACCCTGATGCTAGAGGGGTACAGCTGACCCTGAGTTAGAGGGGTTTATGACCCTGATGCTGAGGGGTACAGCTGACCCTGGTACGCCAAAAACAAAAATACAGCTGACCCTGGTGCTAGAGGGGGTACAGCTGACCCTGGTGCAGAGGGGTACAGCTGACCCTGGTGCTAGAGGGGGTACAGCTGACCCTGGTGCTAGAGGGGGTACAGCTGACCCTGGTGCTAGAGGGTGCTGACCCTGGTGCTAGAGGGGGTACAGCTGACCCTGGTGCTAGAGGGGGTATGCTGACCCTGGTGCTAGAGGGGGTACAGCTGACCCTGGTGCTAGAGGGGTACAGCTGACCCTGGTGCTGAGAACAGCTGATGATTTACAGCTGACCCTGGTGCTAGAGGGTACAGCTGACCCTGGTGCTAGAGGGGTACAGCTGACCCTGGTGCTAGAGGGGGTATGCTGACCCTGGTGCTAGAGGGGTACAGCTGACCCTGGTGGTAGAGGGGTACAGCTGACCCTGGTGCTAGAGGGGGTACAGCTGACCCTGGTGCTAAAGGGGTTACAGCTGACCCTGGTGCTAAGCTGACCCTGGTGCTATGACCCTGGTGCTAGAGGGGGTACAGCTGACCCTGATGCTAGAGGGGTACAGCTGACCCTGGTGCTAGAGGGGGTACAGCTGACCCTGGTGCTAGAGGGGGTACAGCTGACCCTGGTGCTAAGGGGTACAGCTGACCCTGGTGCTAGAGGGGATTAGCTGACCCTGGTGCTAGAGGGGGTGATGGTGCAGAGGGTACAGCTGACCCTGGTGCTAGAGGGGGTACAGCTGACCCTGGTGCTAGAGGGGGTACAGCTGACCCTGGTGCTAGAGGGGGTACAGCTGACCCTGGTGCTAGAGGGGTACAGCTGACCCTGGTGCTAGAGGGGTACAGCTGACCCTGGTGCTAGAGGGGGTACAGCTGACCCTGGTGCTAGAGGGGAGGGGTACAGCTGACCCTGGTGCTAGAGGGGTACAGCTGACCCTGGTGCTAGAGGGGGTACAGCTGACCCTGGTGCTAGAGGGGGTACAGCTGACCCTGGTGCTAGAGGGGGTACAGCTGACCCTGGTGCTAGAGGGGGTACAGCTGACCCTGGTGCTAGAGGGGGTACAGCTGACCCTGGTGCTAGAGGGGGTACAGCTGACCCTGGTGCTAGAGGGGGTACAGCTGACCCTGGTGCTAGAGGGGGTACAGCTGACCCTGGTGCTAGAGGGGGTATGCAGGTAGAGGTTGAATGTTTGAAGGGGTACGGGACTATAAAACATTTGAGATCCACTGTATTAGAAGACAACTGAAAAGTAATGTTCTACCATTTTGAGGTTCTGCAGACATTTAACACAACAGTATTCTTAGATGTTTCTAGATGTGAAAATGGCAGGTTTCTAGATGTGAAAATGGCAGGTTTCTAGATGTGAAAATGGCAGGTTTCTAGATGTGAAAATGGCAGGTTTCTAGATGTGAAAATGGCAGGTTTCTAGATGTGAAAATGGCAGGTTTCTAGATGTGAAAATGGCAGGTTTCTAGATGTGAAAATGGCAGGTTTCTAGATGTGAAAATGGCAGGTTTCTAGATGTGAAAATGGCAGGTTTCTAGATGTGAAAATGGCAGGTTTCTAGATGTGAAAATGGCAGGTTTCTAGATGTGAAAATGGCAGGTTTCTAGATGTGAAAATGGCAGGTTTCTAGATGTGAAAATGGCAGGTTTCTAGATGTGAAAATGGCAGGTTTCTTTCTGGATGATGTTTCTAGAAAATGGCAGGTTTCTAGATGTGAAAATGGCAGGTTTCTAGATGTGAAAATGGCAGGTTTCTAGATGTGAAAATGGCAGGTTTCTAGATGTGAAAATGGCAGGTTTCTAGATGTGAAAATGGCAGGTTTCTAGATGTGAAAATGGCAGTTTCTAGCATTTCTAGATGAAAATGGCAGGTTTCTAGATGTGAAAATGGCAGGTTTCTAGATGTGAAAATGGCAGGTTTCTAGATGTGAAAATGGCACGTTTCTAGATGTGAAAATGGCAGGTTTCTAGATGTGAAAATGGCACGTTTCTAGATGTGAAAATGGCAGGTTTCTAGATGTGAAAATGGCACATTTCAATGTTTTGTGGAGAAAAAAAAGAGAGAAGAAAATAAGTGTTTCCAATGACGGCATCGGTGTCGTGATTTCCACCAATTAGGAGTTGGCATTGCCTACTAATTGGTTGATGACGTCATCGGTGTTGTGATTTCCACCAATTAGGAGTTGGCATTGCCTACTAATTGGTTGATGACGTCATCGGTGTTGTGATTTCCACCAATTAGGAGTTGGCATTGCCTACTAATTGGTTGATGACGTCATCGGTGTCGTGATTTTTCACCAATTAGGAGTTGGCATTGCCTACTAATTGGTTGATGATGTCATTGAAAACACTAAATCTTCCTCAATTACTCTACTGCAAAACATGGAAACGTGCCATTTCAACACAATGTAGATGTTGGGTTGGTGCTGGAGGTGATGTTTAATATGAAGATCGAACATATAGAGGCGTTGGCTTCGGTCGGCAAAACCTCCCCAAAGGGACACAAAAATACCCAATAATTCACGACTCATTTCTTTAAAGTCCTACGAGGAGAAACACATAAAACATTTCCCAGACATGTTTACAGAAGAGTCTTAGTAAAGCCCACACGCAGCCTTTTTAATTACGTTTTTATATCATCACTTTATGTCTAATAAATCACTCTGTTACTGATTTGATTTCCCCTGAAACCTCCTTTGACTCCTGAATTGCTCCCCTCCCCCAAACCATGATGCCCCCCAAACCATGATGCCCCCCAAACCATGATGCCCCCCAAACCATGATGCCCCCCAAACCATGATGCTCCCCCAAACCATGATGCCCCCCAAACCATGATGCCCCCCAAACCATGATGCCCCCAAACCATGATGCTCCCCCAAACCATGATGCCCCCAAACCATGATGCCCCCCAAACCATGATGCTCCCCCAAACCATGATGCTCCCCCAAACCATGATGCTCCCCCAAACCATGATGCTCCCCCAAACCATGATGCCCCCCAAACCATGATGCTCCCCCAAACCATGATGCTCCCCCCAAACCATGATGCTCCCCCCAAACCATGATGCCCCCCAAACCATGATGCCCCCCCCCCAACCCATGATGCTCCCCCCCAACCCATGATGCTCCCCCAAACCATGATGCTCCCTCCACCAGACTTTACAGTTGGGATGATGTTTTGATGTTGGTGTGCTGTGCGTTCCTTCCAAACAACTCAACTGTAGTTTCATGAATAACAATAACACCCACAGGATATTTAGCCAGAAACGCTGTCCCAACCTTCTTTTGAGAACTTCAAACGTGCAGCGATGTTTTTTTTTTGGACAGACAGCAGTGACTTCTTCCGTGGTGTCCTCCCATGAACACCATTCGGGTTTAGTGATTTACGTATCGTAGACTCGTCAACGGAGATGTTAGCGTGTTCCAGAGATTTCTGTAAGTCTTTAGCTGACTCTCTAGGATTTTTCTTAAACTTGAACATTCTGGGCTGTGCTCTGGCATGCATCTCTCCTAGGGAGAGTAGCAACAGTGCTGAACTTTCTCCATTTATAGACAATGTGTCTTACTGTGGACTGATGAACATCAAGGCTTTTAGAGACACTTCTGTAACCCTTTCCAGCTTTATCAAGTCAACCATTCTTAATCTTTGCTCTTCTCAGATCTATTTTGTTCAAGGCATGGTTCACATCAGGCAGTGCTTCTTGTGAATAAAATACTCACATTTTTGTGAGTGTTTTTTATAGAGCAAGACAGCTCTAACCAACATCTCCAATCTGGTCTCATTGATTGGACTCCAGGTTAGCTGACTCCTGACTCCAGGTTAGCTGACTCCTGACTCCAGGTTAGCTGACTCCAGGTTAGCTGACTCCTGACTCCAGGTTAGCTGACTCCTGACTCCAGGTTAACTGACTCCTGACTCCAGGTTAACTGACTCCTGACTCCAGGTTAACTGACCCCTGACTCCAGGTTAGCTGACTCCTGACTCCAGGTTAGCTGACCCCTGACTCCAGGTTAGCTGACTCCTGACTCTAGGTTAGCTGACTCCTGACTCCAGGTTAGCTGACTCCTGACTCCAGGTTAGCTGACTCCTGACTCCAGGTTAGCTGACTCCTGACTCCAGGTTAACTGACTCCTGACTCCAGGTTAACTGACTCCTGACTCCAGGTTAACTGACTCCTGACTCCAGGTTAGCTGACTCCTGACTCCAGGTTAGCTGACTCCTGACTCCAGGTTAACTGACTCCTGACTCCAGGTTAGCTGACTCCTGACTCCAGGTTAGCTGACTCCAGGTTAGCTGACTCCTGACTCCAGGTTAGCTGACTCCTGACTCCAGGTTAGCTGACTCTAGGTTAGCTGACTCCTGACTCCAGGTTAGCTGACTCCTGACTCCAGGTTAACTGACTCCTGACTCCAGGTTAGCTGACTCCTGACTCCAGGTTAGCTGACTCCTGACTCCAGGTTAGCTGACTCCTGACTCCAGGTTAGCAGACTCCTGACTCCAGGTTAGCTGACCCCTGACTCCAGGTTAGCTGACTCCTGACACCAGGTTAACTGACTCCTGACTCCAGGTTAACTGACTCCTGACTCCAGGTTAGCTGACTCCTGACTCCAGGTTAACTGACTCCTGACTCCAGGTTAGCTGACTCCTGACTCCAGGTTAACTGACTCCTGACTCCAGGTTAGCTGACCCCTGACTCCAGGTTAGCTGACTCCTGACACCAGGTTAGCTGACTCCTGACTCCAGGTTAACTGACTCCTGACTCCAGGTTAACTGACTCCTGACTCCAGGTTAGCTGACTCCTGACTCCAGGTTAGCTGACTCCTGACTCCAGGTTAACTGACTCCTGACTCCAGGTTAGCTGACTCCTGACTCCAGGTTAACTGACTCCTGACTCCAGGTTAGCTGACCCCTGACTCCAGGTTAGCTGACTCCTGACTCCAGGTTAACTGACTCCTGACTCCAGGTTAGCTGACTCCTGACTCCAGGTTAACTGACTCCTGACACCAGGTTAGCTGACTCCAGGTTAGCTGACTCCAGGTTAGCTGACTCCTGACTCCAGGTTAACTGACTCCTGACACCAGGTTAGCTGACTCCAGGTTAGCTGACTCCAGGTTAGCTGACTCATGACCTCAGGTTAGCTGACTCCTGACTCCAGGTTAGCTGACTCCAGGTTAGCTGACTCATGACCTCAGGTTAGCTGACTCCTGACTCCAGGTTAGCTGACTCCAGGTTAGCTGACTCCTGACTCCAGGTTAGCTGACTCCTGACTCCAGGTTAGCTGACTCCAGGTTAGCTGACTCATGACTCCAGGTTAGCTGACTCATGACTCCAGGTTAGCTGACTCCTGACTCCAGGTTAGCTGACTCCTGACTCCAGGTTAGCTGACTCCTGACTCCAGGTTAGTTGACTCCTGACTCCAGGTTAGCTGACTCCTGACTCCAGGTTAACTGACTCCTGACTCCAGGTTAGCTGACTCCTGACTCCAGGTTAGCTGACTCCTGACTCCAGGTTAGCTGACTCCTGACTCCAGGTTAACTGACTCCTGACTCCAGGTTAGCTGACTCATGACTCCAGGTTAGCTGACTCCTGACTCCAGGTTAGCTGACTCCTGACTCCAGGTTAGCTGACTCCTGACTCCAGGTTAGCTGACTCCTGACTCCAGGTTAGCTGACTCCTGACTCCAGGTTAGCTGACTCCTGACTCTAATTATCTTTTGGAGAAGTCATTAGCCTTGGGGGGTTCACATACTTTTTCCAACCTGCACTTTGAATGTTTAAATGATGTATTCAATATAGACAAGACAAATACAATCATTTGTGTGTTATTAGTTTAAGCACACTATGTTTGGCTATTGTTGCGACTGTCAAATTTTATGACCAATTTATGCTGAAATCCAGGTCATGTCAAAGGGTTCACTCACTTTCTGCTGCCACTTTACATCCAGTCCCAAACCAAACAGTCTTTATAGTTACCTCCATCACGCCTCCATCACGCCTCCATCATGCCTCCATCATGCCTCCAACACGCCTCCATCATGCCTCCATCACGCCTCCATCATGCCTCCATCACGCCTCCATCACGCCTCCATCACGCCTCCATCATGCCTCCATCATGCCTCCATCACGCCTCCATCACGCCTCCATCACGCCTCCATCACGCCTCATCACGCCTCCATCATGCCTCCATCACGCCTCCATCACGCCTCCATCACGCCTCCATAACGCCTCCAGCATGCCTCCATCATGCCTCCATCACGCCTCCATGACGCCTCCATCATGCCTCATCACGCCTCCATCATGCCTCCATCACGCCTCCATCATGCCTCCATCACGCCTCCATGACGCCTCCATCACGCCTCCATAACGCCTCATCGCCTCCATCATGCCTCCATCACACCTCCATGACGCCTCCATCACGCCTCCATAACGCCTCCATCATGCCTCCATCACGCCTCCATCACGCCTCCATCACGCCTCCATAACGCCTCCATCATGCCTCCATCACGCCTCCATCATGCCTCCATCATGCCTCCATCACGCCTCCATCACGCCTCCATCACGCCTCCATCATGCCTCCATCACGCCTCCATCATGCCTCCATCACGCCTCCATCACGCCTCCATCACGCCTCCATCACGCCTCCATCATGCCTCCATCACGCCTCCATCACGCCTCCATCACGCCTCCATCATGCCTCCATCACGCCTCCATCACGCCTCCATCACGCCTCCATCATGCCTCCATCATGCCTCCATCACGCCTCCATCACGCCTCCATCATGCCTCCATCATGCCTCCATCACGCCTCCATCACGCCCCATCATGCCTCCAACACGCCTCCATCACGCCTCCATCACGCCTCCAACACGCCTCCATCATGCCTCCAACACGCCTCCATCATGCCTCCAACACGCCTCCATCATGCCTCCATCACGCCTCCATCATGCCTCCATCACACCTCCATCATGCCTCCATCATGCCTCCAACACGCCTCCATCATGCCTCCATCATACCTCCATCATGTCTCCAACACACCTCCAACACGCCTCCATCATGCCTCCATCATGCCTCCAACATGCCTCCATCATGCCTCCAACACGTCTCCATCATGCCTCCATCATGCCTCCATCATGCCTCCATCATGCCTCCATCATGCCTCCATTATGCCTCCAACACGCCTCCATCATGCCTCCAATATGCCTCCATCATGCCTCCATCCAGCCTCCAACACGCCTCCATCATGCCTCCAACACACCTCCATCATGCCTCCAACATGCCTCCAACATGCCTCCAACATGCCTCCATCATGCCTCCAACACGCCTCCATCATGCCTCCAACATGCCTCCAACATGCCTCCATCATGCCTCCAACCAGCCTCCAACATGCCTCCATCATGCCTCCAACATGCCTCCATCATGCCTCCATCATGCCTCCATCATGCCTCCAACACGCCTCCATCATGCCTCCAATATGCCTCCATCATGCCTCCATCCAGCCTCCATCATGCCTCCAACACACCTCCATCATGCCTCCAACATGCCTCCAACATGCCTCCAACATGCCTCCATCATGCCTCCAACACGCCTCCATCATGCCTCCAACATGCCTCCAACATGCCTCCATCATGCCTCCAACCAGCCTCCAACATGCCTCCATCATGCCTCCAACATGCCTCCATCATGCCTCCATCATGCCTCCATCATGCCTCCAACATGCCTCCATCATGCCTCCAACAAGCCTTCATCATGCCTCCATCACGCCTCCAACACACCTCCATCACGCCTCCATTATGCCTCCAACATGCCTCCATCATGCCTCCAACAAGCCTCCAACACTCCTCCAACAAGCCTCCATCATGCCTCCAACCAGCCTCCAACACGCCTCCAACACGCCTCCAACATGCCTCCAACATGCCTCCAACACGCCTCCAACATGCCTCCAACACGCCTCCAACACGCCTCCAACACGCCTCCAACATGCCTCCAACACGCCTCCAACAACATGGAACAAAGGAGAGTTAGAGAGTTTCTTCAGAGATTTACCAATATGTTGCACTGCTGACTCCACTACCTGCCCCCCCATCGTCCTGGTGATTTACCCATGTTGCACTGCTGACTACACTACCTGCCCCCCCATCGTCCTGGTGATTTACCCATGTTGCACTGCTGACTACAGTACCTGCCCCCCATCATACTGGTGATTTACCCATGTTGCACTGCTGACTACAGTACCTGCCCCCCATCGTCCTGGTGATTTACCCATGTTGCACTGCTGACTACACTACCTGCCCCCCATCGTCCTGGTGATTTACCCATGTTGCACTGCTGACTACAGTACCTGCCCCCCATCATACTGGTGATTTACCCATGTTGCACTGCTGACTACAGTACCTGCCCCCCATCATACTGGTGATTTACCCATGTTGCACTGCTGACTACAGTACCTGCCCCCCATCATACTGGTGATTTACCCATGTTGCACTGCTGACTACAGTACCTGCCCCCCATCGTCCTGGTGATTTACCCATGTTGCACTGCTGACTACACTACCTGCCCCCCATCGTCCTGGTGATTTACCTATGTTGCACTGCTGACTACACTACCTGCCCCCCATCGTCCTGGTGATTTACCCATGTTGCACTGCTGACTACACTACCTGCCCCCCATCATACTGGTGATTTACCCATGTTGCACTGCTGACTACAGTACCTGCCCCCCATCGTCCTGGTGATTTACCCATGTTGCACTGCTGACTACAGTACCTGCCCCCCATCATACTGGTGATTTACCCATGTTGCACTGCTGACTACAGTACCTGCCCCCCATCATACTGGTGATTTACCCATGTTGCACTGCTGACTACAGTACCTGCCCCCCATCGTCCTGGTGATTTACCCATGTTGCACTGCAGACTACAGTACCTACCCCCCATCATACTGGTGATTTACCTATGTTGCACTGCTGACTACACTACCTGCCCCCCATCATACTGGTGATTTACCCATGTTGCACTGCTGACTACAGTACCTGCCCCCAAATCATACTGGTGATTTACCCATGTTGCACTGCTGACTACAGTACCTGCCCCCCATCATACTGGTGATTTACCCATGTTGCACTGCTGACTACAGTACCTGCCCCCCATCATACTGGTGATTTACCCATACTGCACCGGTGACTACACTACCTGCCCCCCATCGTCCTGGCCACCACAACTCTGTGGCTGTGTGGCAAAAACTGACTTCTTTCACCGCAAACCTCCCAGAATTCACCAGTCTGTGTTTCCGTCTCTCGCCGTACCTCAGCCTCGCCCTGCGGGGAGGAGAAGAAGGGAGGGAAAGTGGGAGGAGAGGAGAGGAAGATGGATAGAGCGTACCTGCCACTCGCCTCCGTGAGCTCCAGCAGCTTGATGCCAGGGAAGCTAATGGCTCTCCGGGGAGGAGGCGAATGAAACAGTGTGGTGGGCTCCCTCCCTCGCCACCTAATGAATTCAAAGGCACGTGCTCCCACACCATCTCACTCAGACACCACAAGGCCCCTGCACTGTGTGTGTGTGTGTGTGTGTGTGTGTGTGTGTGTGTGTGTGTGTGTGTGTGTGTGTGTGTGTGTGTGTGTGTGTGTGTGTGTGTGTAAAAACCAAAGCCCCCCCTAGTAGAGGTGTGTGGGTAAAAACCAAAGCCCCCCCTAGTAGAGGTGTGTGGGTAAAAACCAAAGCCCCCCCTAGTAGAGGTGTGTGGGTAAAACCCAAGACCCCCCTAGTAGAGGTGTGTGGGTAAAACCAAAGCCCCCAAGTAGAGGTGTGTGGGTAAAAAACGAAAGCCCCCTAGTAGAGGTGTGTGGGTAAAAACCAAAACCCCTAGTAGAGGTGTGTGGGTAAAAACCAAAGCCCCCTAGTAGAGGTGTGTGGGTAAAAACCAAAGCCCCCTAGTAGAGGTGTGTGGGTAAAACCAAAGCCCCCTAGTAGAGGTGTGTGGGTAAAACCAAAGCCCCCTAGTAGAGGTGTGTGGGTAAAACCAAAACCCCCTAGTAGAGGTGTGTGGGTAAAACCAAAGCCCCCTAGTAGAGGTGTGTGGGTAAAAACCAAAGCCCCCTAGTAGAGGTGTGTGGGTAAAAACCAAAGCCCCCTAGTAGAGGTGTGTGTGTAAAAACCAAAGCCCCCTAGTAGAGGTGTGTGGGTAAAAACCAAAGCCCCCTAGTAGAGGTGTGTGGGTAAAACCAAAACCCCTAGTAGAGGTGTGTGGGTAAAACCAAAACCCCTAGTAGAGGTGTGTGGGTAAAAACCAAAACCCCTAGTAGAGGTGTGTGGGTAAAAACCAAAGCCCCTAGTAGAGGTGTGTGGGTAAAAACCAAAGCCCCCTAGTAGAGGTGTGTGGGTAAAAACCAAAGCCCCTAGTAGAGGTGTGTGGGTAAAAACCAAAACCCCCTAGTAGAGGTGTGTGGGTAAAAACCAAAGCCCCCCCTAGTAGAGGTGTGTGGGTAAAAACCAAAACCCCCCTAGTAGAGGTGTGTGGGTAAAAACCAAAGCCCCCCCTAGTAGAGGTGTGTGGGTAAAAACCAAAACCCCCTAGTAGAGGTGTGTGGGTAAAAACCAAAGCCCCCTAGTAGAGGTGTGTGGGTAAAAACCAAAGCCCCCTAGTAGAGGTGGTGGGTAAAACCAAAGCCCCCTAGTAGAAAAACCAAAGCCCCCTAGTAGAGGTGTGTGGGTAAAAACCAAAGCCCCCTAGTAGAGGTGTGTGGGTAAAAACCAAAGCCCCCCCTAGTAGAGGTGTGTGGGTAAAAACCAAAGCCCCCCCTAGTAGAGGTGTGTGGGTAAAAACCAAAACCCCCCTAGTAGAGGTGTGTGGGTAAAAACCAAAGCCCCCCCTAGTAGAGGTGTGTGGGTAAAAACCAAAACCCCCTAGTAGAGGTGTGTGGGTAAAAACCAAAGCCCCCCCTAGTAGAGGTGTGTGGGTAAAACCAAAGCCCCCCCTAGTAGAGGTGTGTGGGTAAAACCAAAGCCCCCCCTAGTAGAGGTGTGTGGGTAAAAACCAAAGCCCCCCCTAGTAGAGGTGTGTGGGTAAAAACCAAAGCCCCCCCTAGTAGAGGTGTGTGGGTAAAAACCAAAGCCCCCCCTAGTAGAGGTGTGTGGGTAAAAACCAAAGCCCCCCCTAGTAGAGGTGTGTGGGTAAAAACCAAAGCCCCCCCTAGTAGAGGTGTGTGGGTAAAAACCAAAGCCCCCTAGTAGAGTGTGTGGGTAAAAACCAAAGCCCCCTAGTAGAGGTGTGTGGGTAAAAACCAAAGCCCCCCCTAGTAGAGGTGTGTGGGTAAAAAACCAAAGCCCCCTAGTAGAGGTGTGTGGGTAAAAACCAAAGCCCCCCCTAGTAGAGGTGTGTGGGTAAAAACCAAAGCCCCCCCTAGTAGAGGTGTGTGGGTAAAAACCAAAGCCCCCCCTAGTAGAGGTGTGTGGGTAAAAACCAAAGCCCCCCCTAGTAGAGGTGTGTGGGTAAAACCAAACCCCCCTAGTAGAGGTGTGTGGGTAAAAACCAAAGCCCCCTAGTAGAGGTGTGTGGGTAAAACCAAAGCCCCCTAGTAGAGGTGTGTGGGTAAAAACCAAAACCCCCTAGTAGAGGTGTGTGGGTAAAAACCAAAGCCCCCTAGTAGAGGTGTGTGGGTAAAAACCAAAGCCCCCTAGTAGAGGTGTGTGGGTAAAACCAAAGCCCCCTAGTAGAGGTGTGTGGGTAAAACCAAAGCCCCCTAGTAGAGGTGTGTGGGTAAAACCAAAGCCCCCTAGTAGAGGTGTGTGGGTAAAAAAAGCCAAAGCCCCCTAGTAGAGGTGTGTGGGTAAAAACCAAAGCCCCCTAGTAGAGGTGTGTGGGTAAAAACCAAAGCCCCCTAGTAGAGGTGTGTGGGTAAAAACCAAAACCCCCTAGTAGAGGTGTGTGGGTAAAAACCAAAGCCCCCTAGTAGAGGTGTGTGGGTAAAAAAGCCAAAGCCCCCTAGTAGAGGTGTGTGGGTAAAAACCAAAGCCCCCTAGTAGAGGTGTGTGGGTAAAACCAAAGCCCCCTAGTAGAGGTGTGTGGGTAAAAACCAAAGCCCCCTAGTAGAGGTGTGTGGGTAAAAACCAAAGCCCCCTAGTAGAGGTGTGTGGGTAAAAACCAAAGCCCCCTAGTAGAGGTGTGTGGGTAAAACCAAAGCCCCCCTAGTAGAGGTGTGTGGGTAAAAACCAAAGCCCCCTAGTAGAGGTGTGTGGGTAAAACCAAAGCCCCCTAGTAGAGGTGTGTGGGTAAAACCAAAGCCCCCTAGTAGAGGTGTGTGGGTAAAAACCAAAACCCCCTAGTAGAGGTGTGTGGGTAAAAACCAAAGCCCCCCCTAGTAGAGGTGTGTGGGTAAAAAAAGCCAAAGCCCCCTAGTAGAGGTGTGTGGGTAAAACCAAAGCCCCCCCTAGTAGAGGTGTGTGGGTAAAAACCAAAACCCCCTAGTAGAGGTGTGTGGGTAAAAACCAAAGCCCCCCCTAGTAGAGGTGTGTGGGTAAAAACCAAAGCCCCCCCTAGTAGAGGTGTGTGGGTAAAAACCAAAGCCCCCCCTAGTAGAGGTGTGTGGGTAAAAACCAAAGCCCCCCCTAGTAGAGGTGTGTGGGTAAAATCACTGGGGAAGCCAAGCCATATTATAACCTACATGGTAATTAATTGTGTTGTTTGCTCTGAAACCCGTTAGTTCACCACCGTGATTTACAATGAGGCCCGTGACAACAAAAAAGACCCCCAAGAATGTGGGTAAAAACCTAGCCAGCTAAGTTAGCGAGCTGTAACGTCAGCCTACTAGACCCCATAGTTAAGGTTCAATCGGTCAGACCAGTGGCCTCTAGAATTTATGGTTGGATGTGTCAAAATTCAGTCAAAACCAAAGCCTCCCCATCCACGGTGTATAGGAAAAATTTAGCAAGCCCCCCTAGTAGAGGTGTGTGGGTAAAAACGAACTACCCCCTAGTAGAGGTGTTTGTGGGTAAAATCCAAAGTTGAACTCAGCTAAACACTGTGTGGCTAAAAACTAAAGCCCCCAAAGAGGTGTGTGGGTAAAAACCAAAGACAACATGTTACATACTGTTTGTTCCAGACAGCATCAGAGAGGTGTGTGGGTAAACCTAAAGCTGAGACAGAGGTGTGTGGGTAAAAACCAAAACTGTGTAGTACTAATGCTGTGTGGGTAAAAGAAAGCCCCTAGTAATACCTGTGTGGGTCAGGCAGCCCCAGATAGTGGTGTGGGTACCTACTGAGACAGAGGGGTGTGGGTAAAAACGCTGTTTCCCTAGTACTGACTGTGTGTATACTAATGCTCCCTGTGGAAAAGTGTGGTAGTAATACCTTGTTCAAGACCCCCTAGTAGAGGTGTGTGGGTAAAAACCAAAGCCCCCCCTAGTAGAGGTGTGTGGGTAAAATCACTGGGGAAGCCAAGCCATATTATAACCTACATGGTAATTAATTGTGTTGTTTGCTCTGAAACCCGTTAGTTCACCACCGTGATTTACAATGAGGCCCGTGACAACAAAAAGACCTGGGCAACAATGAACCAGCTAAGTTAGCGAGCTAGCTAACGTCAGCCTACTAGACTACATGTTAAACTTCAATCGTCTCAGACCAGTGGCACTCTATATGAATTTATGGTTGGATCGCCGTCAAAATTCAGTCAAAACCACAAGTCTCCTCCATCCACGGCTTATAGACAGAGGGGCGCTGTTTCAAGCGAACTCGCACTGACATCGATACAAGCGAACTGCTGCAGGACATCGACACAGCGAACTGCCGCAGGACATCGACACAAGCGAACTGCCGCAGGACATCGAGGGGGCACTGTTTCGAACTGCCGCAGGACATCGACTGCAAGCGAACTGCCGCAGGACATCGACACAGCATCGAACTGCCGCAGGACATCGACACAAGCGAACTGCCGCAGGACATCGACACAAGCGAACTGCCGCAGGACATCGACACAGCGAACTGCCGCAGGACATCGACAAGCGAACTGCCGCAGGACATCGACACAAGCGAACTGCCGCAGGACATCGACACTGTGCGAACTGCCGCAGGACATCGACACAAGCGAACTGCCGCAGGACATCGACACAAGCGAACTGCCGCAGGACATCGACACAAGCGAACTGCCGCAGGACATCGACACAATGCTCTGCCGTGGACATCGACGACAAGCACTGCCGCAGGACATCGACACAAACGAACTGCCGCAGGACATCGACACAAGCGAACTGCCGCAGGACATCGACACAAATGCGAACTGCCGCAGGACATCGACACAAGCGAACTGCCGCAGGACATCGACACAAACGTGCCGCAGGACATCGACACAAGACGAACTGCCGCAGGACATCGACACAAACTGAACTACCTGGACATGGAACAAGACGAACTGCCGCAGGACATCGACACAAACGAACTGCCGCAGGACATCGACACAGAGCGAACTACCGCAGGACATCGACACAAGCGAACTACCGCAGGACATCGACACAAGCGAACTACCGCAGGACATCGACACAAGCAGGGGGGCGCTGTTTCCCTCGCACTGACTGTTTGCTGCACTCGGACAATCCACAGTTGAACTCAGCTAAACACTGATTGGCTAACTATTTTACTTAAAAAATTATATCGATCAATCAAACGCTACGGCGACAACATGTTACATACTCTTTTGTTCCAGACAGCATCAGATACGTGTCGTACACCTACTGAGACAGAGGGGGCGCTGTTTCCCTCGCACTGACTGTGTGTATACTAATGCTCTGCTGTGGAAAAGAGCGGTAGCAATACCTTGTGTCAGGCAGCATCAGATACGTGGTGTACACCTACTGAGACAGAGGGGGCGCTGTTTCCCTCGCACTGACTGTGTGTATACTAATGCTCTGCTGTGGAAAAGAGCGGTAGTAATACCTTGTTCCAGACAGCATCAGATACGTGTTGTACACCTACTGAGACAGAGGGGGCGCTGTTTCCCTCGCACTGACTGTGTGTATACTAATGCTCTGCTGTGGAAAAGAGCGGTAGCAATACCTTGTGTCAGACAGCATCAGATAAGTGGTGTACACCTACTGAGACAGAGGGGGCGCTGTTTCCCTCGCACTGACTGTGTGTATACTAATGCTCTGCTGTGGAAAAGAGCGGTAGCAATACCTTGTGTCAGACAGCATCAGATACGTGGTGTACACCTACTGAGACAGAGGGGGCGCTGTTTCCCTCGCACTGACTGTGTGTATACTAATGCTCTGCTGTGGAAAAGAGCGGTAGCAATACCTTGTGTCAGACAGCATCAGATACGTGGTGTACACCTACTGAGACAGAGGGGGCGCTGTTTCCCTCGCACTGACTGTGTGTATACTAATGCTCTGCTGTGGAAAAGAGCGGTAGCAATACCTTGTTCCAGGCAGCATCAGATACGTGTCGTACACCTACTGAGACAGAGGGGGCGCTGTTTCCCTCGCACTGACTGTGTGTATACTAATGCTCTGCTGTGGAAAAGAGCGGTAGCAATACCTTGTGTCAGACAGCATCAGATACGTGGTGTACACCTACTGAGACAGAGGGGGCGCTGTTTCCCTCGCACTGACTGTGTGTATACTAATGCTCTGCTGTGGAAAAGAGCGGTAGCAATACCTTGTTCCAGACAGCATCAGATACGTGGTGTACACCTACTGAGGCAGAGGGGGCGCTGTTTCCCTCGCACTGACTGTGTGTATACTAATGCTCTGCTGTGGAAAAGAGCGGTAGCAATACCTTGTTCCAGACAGCATCAGATACGTGTCGTACACCTACTGAGACAGAGGGGGCGCTGTTTCCCTCGCACTGACTGTGTGTATACTAATGCTCTGCTGTGGAAAAGAGCGGTAGCAATACCTTGTTTCAGACAAAGGCATTTGACTGCTCTGCTATGTACTCTCTGTATGCTACGGTACTGTGTGTGTGTGTGTGTGCGCGCGTGCGTGCGTGCGTGCGGGCGTGTGTGTGTGTGTGTGCTATAGTATGGTAGCACGGCTGAATGGCTCCTTTTTGACGACAGATAAACAGACACCAATTAAATTATTCCACAAAGCTTGGAGCTTTAGCCCAGTGGACCCCAAAGTAAAACCCAGGGTGAATCCCAAACGCAACCCTGTTCCCGATGTAGTGCACTTCTTTTGACTAGTGTTGCACTGCACTTTCTTTAAAGGGCTTAATTTTATCGCAATTTTAAATTTAAAGGTAATTTCTGATGGAGCCGAAACATTCCTGCGTTGACCGTGATTACAGTCTCCTCTAACGTGGAAACGTTGACCGTGATTACAGTCTCCTCTAACGTGGAAACGTTGACCGTGATTACAGTCTCCTCTAACGTGGAAACGTTGACCGTGATTACAGTCTCCTCTAACGTGTTGACCGTGATTACAGTCTCCTCTAACGTGGAAACGTTGACCGTGATTACAGTCTCCTCTAACGTGGGAACGTTGACCGTGATTACAGTCTCCTCTAACGTGGGAACGTTGACCGTGATTACAGTCTCCTCTAACGTGGGAACATTGACCGTGATTACAGTCTCCTCTAACGTGTTGACCGTGATTACAGTCTCCTCTAACGTGGGAACGTTGACCGTGATTACAGTCTCCTCTAACGTGGGAACGTTGACCGTGATTACAGTCTCCTCTAACGTGGGAACGTTGACCGTGATTACAGTCTCCTCTAACGTGGAACAGTCGTTGACCGTGATTACAGTCTCCTCTAACGTGGGAACATTGACCGTGATTACAGTCTCCTCTAACGTGGGAACGTTGACCATGATTACAGTCTCCTCTAACGTAGGAACATTGACCGTGATTACAGTCTCCTCTAACGTGGGGACATTGACCGTGATTACAGTCTCCTCTAACGTGTTGACCGTGATTACAGTCTCCTCTAACGTGGGAACATTGACCGTGATTACAGTCTCCTCTAACGTGGGGACATTGACCGTGATTACAGTCTCCTCTAACGTGGGGACATTGACCGTGATTACAGTCTCCTCTAACGTGTTGACAGTGATTACAGTCTCCTCTAACGTGGGAACATTGACCGTGATTACAGTCTCCTCTAACGTGGAAACGTTGACCGTGATTACAGTCTCCTCTAACGTGGGAACGTTGACCGTGATTACAGTCTCCTCTAACGTGGGAACGTTGACCGTGATTACAGTCTCCTCTAACGTGGGAACATTGACCGTGATTACAGTCTCCTCTAACGTGGGAACGTTGACCGTGATTACAGTCTCCTCTAACGTGGGAACGTTGACCGTGATTACAGTCTCCTCTAACGTGGGAATGTTGACCGTGATTACAGTCTCCTCTAACGTGGGAACGTTGACCGTGATTACAGTCTCCTCTAACGTGTTGACCGTGATTACAGTCTCCTCTAACGTGGGAACGTTGACCGTGATTACAGTCTCCTCTAACGTGGGAATGTTGACCGTGATTACAGTCTCCTCTAACGTGGGAACGTTGACCGTGATTACAGTCTCCTCTAACGTGGGAACGTTGACCGTGATTACAGTCTCCTCTAACGTGTTGACCGTGATTACAGTCTCCTCTAACGTGGGAACGTTGACCGTGATTACAGTCTCCTCTAATGTGGGAACGTTGACCGTGATTACAGTCTCCTCTAACGTGGGAACGTTGACCGTGATTACAGTCTCCTCTAACGTGGGAACGTTGACCATGATTACAGTCTCCTCTAACGTGTTGACCGTGATTACAGTCTCCTCTAACGTGGGAACGTTGACCGTGATTACAGTCTCCTCTAACGTGTTGACCGTGATTACAGTTTCCTCTAACGTGGGAACATTGACCGTGATTACAGTCTCCTCTAACGTAGGAACGTTGACCGTGATTACAGTCTCCTCTAACGTAGGAATGTTGACCGTGATTACAGTCTCCTCTAACGTGGGAACGTTGACCGTGATTACAGTCTCCTCTAACATGGGAACATTGACCGTGATTACAGTCTCCTCTAATGTGGGAACGTTGACCGTGATTACAGTCTCCTCTAATGTGGGAATGTTGACCGTGATTACAGTCTCCGCTAACGTAGGAACATTGACCGTGATTACAGTCTCCTCTAACGTGGGAACGTTGACCGTGATTACAGTCTCCTCTAACGTGGGAATGTTGACCGTGATTACAGTCTCCTCTAACGTGGGAACGTTGACCGTGATTACAGTCTCCTCTAACGTGGGAACATTGACCGTGATTACAGTCTCCTCTAACGTGGGAACATTGACCGTGATTACAGTCTCCTCTAACGTGGGAACATTGACCGTGATTACAGTCTCCTCTAACGTGGGAACATTGACCGTGATTACAGTCTCCTCTAACGTGGGAACATTGACCGTGAATACAGTCTCCTCTAACGTGGGAACATTGACCGTGATTACAGTCTCCTCTAACGTGGGAACGTTGACCGTGATTACAGTCTCCTCTAACGTGTTGACCGTGATTACAGTCTCCTCTAACGTGGGAACGTTGACCGTGATTACAGTCTCCTCTAATGTGGGAACGTTGACCGTGATTACAGTCTCCTCTAACGTGGGAACGTTGACCGTGATTACAGTCTCCTCTAACGTGGGAACGTTGACCGTGATTACAGTCTCCTCTAACGTGTTGACCGTGATTACAGTCTCCTCTAACGTGGGAACGTTGACCGTGATTACAGTCTCCTCTAACGTGTTGACCGTGATTACAGTCTCCTCTAACGTGGGAACATTGACCGTGATTACAGTCTCCTCTAACGTAGGAACGTTGACCGTGATTACAGTCTCCTCTAACGTAGGAACGTTGACCGTGATTACAGTCTCCTCTAACATGGGAACATTGACCGTGATTACAGTCTCCTCTAATGTGGGAACGTTGACCGTGATTACAGTCTCCTCCAATGTGGGAATGTTGACCGTGATTACAGTCTCCGCTAACGTAGGAACATTGACCGTGATTACAGTCTCCTCTAACGTGGGAACGTTGACCGTGATTACAGTCTCCTCTAACGTGGGAATGTTGACCGTGATTACAGTCTCCTCTAACGTTGGAACGTTGACCGTGATTACAGTCTCCTCTAACGTGGGAACATTGACCGTGATTACAGTCTCCTCTAACGTGGGAACATTGACCGTGATTACAGTCTCCTCTAACGTGGGAACATTGACCGTGATTACAGTCTCCTCTAACGTGGGAACATTGACCGTGATTACAGTCTCCTCTAACGTGGGAACATTGACCGTGAATACAGTCTCCTCTAACGTGGGAACATTGACCGTGATTACAGTCTCCTCTAACGTGGGAACGTTGACCGTGATTACAGTCTCCTCTAACGTGTTGACCGTGATTACAGTCTCCTCTAACGTGGGAACGTTGACCGTGATTACAGTCTCCTCTAACGTGGGAACGTTGACCGTGATTACAGTCTCCTCTAACGTGTTGACCGTGATTACAGTCTCCTCTAACGTGGGAATGTTGACCGTGATTACAGTCTCCTCTAACGTGGGGACATTGACCGTGATTACAGTCTCCTCTAACGTGGGAATGTTGACCGTGATTACAGTCTCCTCTAACGTGGGAACATTGACCTGATTACAGTTTCCTCTAACGTGTTGACCGTGATTACAGTCTCCTCTAACGTGGGAACATTGACCTGATTACAGTCTCCTCTAACGTGGGAACGTTGACCGTGATTACAGTCTCCTCTAACGTGGGAATGTTGACCGTGATTACAGTCTCCTCTAACGTGGGAACGTTGCCTTTAAACATGACTGTCAGACTGTAGTGTGTCTCTTCAGCTCTACGGACTGAATGGAGCCTTTTTGACTCTTTAGTTGAAGACTCTCGATGAAGACTCTTTAGTTGAAGACTCTAGATGAAGACTCTTTTGATGAAGACTCTTTAGATGAAGACTCTTTAGTTGAAAACTCTTTAGTTGAAGACTCTTTAGATTATGACTCTTTAGATTATGACTCTTTAGTTGAAGACTCTTTAGATGAAGACTCTTTAGTTGAAGACTCTTTAGATTATGACTCTTTAGATTATGACTCTTTAGTTGAAGACTCTTTAGTTGAAGACTCTTTAGATGAAGACTCTTTAGATGAAGACTTTTTAGTTGAAGACTCTTTAGTTGAAGACTCTAGATGAAGACTCTTTAGTTGAAGACTCTTTAGATTAAGACTCTTTAGATGAAGACTCTTTAGATGAAGACTCTTTAGATGAAGACTCTTTAGTTGGTGACTCTTTAGTTGAATACTCTTTAGTTGAAGACTCTAGATGAAGACTCTTTAGTTGAAGACTCTTTAGTTGAAGACTCTAGATGAAGACTTTTTAGTTGAAGACTCTAGATGAAGACTCTTTAGTTGAAGACTCTTTAGTTGAAGACTCTAGATGAAGACTCTTTAGTTGAAGACTCTAGATGAAGACTCTTTAGATGAAGACTCTTTAGTTGATGACTCTTTAGTTGAAGACTTTAGATGAAGACTCTGTAGTTGAAGACGCTTTAGTTGAAGACTCTAGATGAAGACTCTTTAGTTGAAGTCTCTTTAGTTGAAGACTCTAGTTGAAGACTCTTTAGTTGAAGACTCTTTAGTTGAAGACTCTCTAGTTAATGACTCTCTAGTTGATGACTCTTTAGTTGAAGACTCTTTAGTTGAAGACTCTCTAGTTGATGACTCTCTAGTTGATGACTCTCTAGTTGAAGACTCTTTAGTTGAAGACTCTTTAGTTGAAGACTCTTTAGTTGATGGCTTTTTCATCTTTGTGGTTTTGCATAGACCTTTTCGTCTCGTGCTGCTCAGCGCTCACGGAGAGAGGGATTGTATCTGTGTGGGAGGTCAATTCATGGGATATGATGAGTGGACACACGTACGCACGCACGCACACACACAAACTCGCACAGACACACACACACACACACACACACACACACACACACACACACACACACACACACACACACACACACACACACACACACACACACACACACACACACACACACTTTATGATTGCCAAAGGGCTCTGTCTGTAATTTCTCAAAACAAAACAGTGTGACAGTCCTTTTCCAATATGTCTGCCCACGGCCGCCTGAAACCGAGAGGAGAGAAGATCCCAGACACACAGCGGGGATGTGAGAAACACAAAGCACTGTTTTGATTCCACCCGACAGACTAAAAGCTTTAAAACATTGCCTTTATACACCAATACCTTCCATCATTTATCAGAGTTCATGCATTGCTCGAATGTTTCCAGGTATACCACACTAAAAAATTGTGAAGTGATATTCGTTTAAAAAATATATATATATTTTACCTTTATTTAACCAGGCAAGTCATTTAAGAACAAATTCTTATTTTCAATGACGGCCTGGGAACAGTGGGTTCAGGGGCAGAATGAAAGTACCATGTCAGCTTGGGGGTTTGAACTTGCAACCTTCCGGTTCCTAGTCCAACTCTCTAACCACTAGGCTACCCTGCCGCCCCAAAATACTGAGATATATCTTTTTACCTGCTAAAACACACATCTTTACTTGATTTCAATGATTATTTTTTTTAAGTGTAAAATCTGTGAGATCAACTATCACTTTAATCTACACCGAGTGGACAAAACATTAAGAACACTTCAAATCAAATGTTTGGTCCAATGTCAGAATATGTCTCTATACCCCCCCTGTACCGGTCCAATGTCATGTCTTTAGACCCCCCCTGTACCGGTCCAATGTCATGTCTTTATACCCCCTGTACCGGTCCAATGTCATGTCTTTATACCCCCTGTACCGGTCCAATGTCATGTCTTTATACCCCCTGTACCGGTCCAATGTCATGTCTTTATACCCCCTGTACCGGTCCAATGTCATGTCTCTATACCCCCTGTACCGGTCCAATGTCATGTCTTTATACCCCCTGTACCGGTCCAATGTCATGTCTTTATACCCCCTGTACCGGTCCAATGTCATGTCTTTATACCCCCTGTACCGGTCCAATGTCATGTCTTTAGACCCCCTGTACCGGTCCAATGTCATGTCTTTAGACCCCCTGTACCGGTCCAATGTCATGTCTCTATACCCCCTGTACCGGTCCAATGTCATGTCTTTATACCCCCTGTACCGGTCCAATGTCATGTCTCTATACCCCCTGTACCGGTCCAATGTCATGTCTTTATACCCCCTGTACCGGTCCAATGTCATGTCTTTATACTCCCCCTGTACCGGTCCAATGTCATGTCTTTATACCCCCCTGTACCGGTCCAATGTCATGTCTTTATACTCCCCTGTACCGGTCCAATGTCATGTCTTTATACCCCCTGTACCGGTCCAATGTCATGTCTCTATACCCCCTGTACCGGTCCAATGTCATGTCTTTATACCCCCTGTACCGGTCCAATGTCATGTCTTTATACCCCCCTGTACCGGTCCAATGTCATGTCTTTATACCTCCCTGTACCGGTCCAATGTCATGTCTTTATACCCCCTGTACCGGTCCAATGTCATGTCTCTATACCCCCTGTACCGGTCCAATGTCATGTCTTTAGACCCCCTGTACCGGTCCAATGTCATGTCTTTATACCCCCTGTACCGGTCCAATGTCATGTCTCTATACCCCCTGTACCGGTCCAATGTCATGTCTCTATACCCCCTGTACCGGTCCAATGTCATGTCTTCATACCCCCCTCCCCTGTACCGGTCCAATGTCATGTCTCTATACCCCCTGTACCGGTCCAATGTCATGTCTTTATACCCCCCTGTACCGGTCCAATGTCATGTCTTTATACCCCCCCCTCTCTGTACCGGTCCAATGTCATGTCTCTATACCCCCTGTACCGGTCCAATGTCATGTCTTTATACCCCCCTGTACCGGTCCAATGTCATGTCTTTATACCCCCCCTCTGTACCGGTCCAATGTCATGTCTTTATACCCCCCTGTACCGGTCCAATGTCATGTCTTTATACCCCCTGGTCCAATGTCATGTCTTTATACCCCCTGTACCGGTCCAATGTCATGTCTTTATACCCCCTGTACCGGTCCAATGTCATGTCTTTATACCCCCTGTACCGGTCCAATGTCATGTCTTTATACCCCCTCCCCTGTACAGGTCCAATGTCATGTCTCTATACCCCCCTTCCCTGTACAGGTCCAATGTCATGTCTCTATACCCCCTGTACCGGTCCAATGTCATGTTTTTATACCCCCCTGTCCCGGTCCAATGTCATGTCTTTATACCCCCTGTACCGGTCCAATGTCATGTCTTTATACCCCCTGTACCGGTCCAATGTCATGTCTTTATACCCCCTGTACCGGTCCAATGTCATGTCTTTATACCCCCTGTACCGGTCCAATGTCATGTCTTTATACCCCCCTCCCTGTACAGGTCCAATGTCATGTCTCTATACCCCCCTGTACCGGTCCAATGTCATGTCTTTATACCCCCCTCCCTGTACAGGTCCAATGTCATGTCTCTATACCCCCTTCCCCTGTACAGGTCCAATGTCATGTCTCTATACCCCCCTGTACCGGTCCAATGTCATGTCTTTATACCCCCTGTACTGGTCCAATGTCATGTCTCTATACCCCCTGTACCGGTCCAATGTCATGTCTTTATACCCCCTGTACCGGTCCAATGTCATGTCTTTAGACCCCCCTGTACCGGTCCAATGTCATGTCTCTATACCCCCTGTACCGGTCCAATGTCATGTCTTTAGACCCCCTGTACCGGTCCAATGTCATGTCTTTAGACCCCCTGTACCGGTCCAATGTCATGTCTTTATACCCCCCCCCCTGTACCGGTCCAATGTCATGTCTTTATACCCCCTGTACCGGTCCAATGTCATGTCTTTAGACCCCCTGTACCGGTCCAATGTCATGTCTTTATACCCCCCTGTACCGGTCCAATGTCAGGTCTCTATACCCCCTGTACCGGTCCAATGTCAGGTCTCTATACCCCCTGTACCGGTCCAATGTCATGTCTTTATACCTCCCTGTACCGGTCCAATGTCATGTCTTTATACCCCCTGTACCGGTACAATGTCAGGTCTCTATACCCCCTGTACCGGTCCAATGTCATGTTTTTATACCCCCTGTACCGGTCCAATGTCATGTCTCTATACCCCCCTGTACCGGTCCAATGTCATGTCTTTATACCCCCTGTACCGGTCCAATGTCATGTCTCTATACCCCCTGTACCGGTCCAATGTCATGTCTTTATACCCCCTGTACCGGTCCAATGTCATGTCTTTATACTCCCCCTGTACCGGTCCAATGTCATGTCTCTATACCCCCTGTACCGGTACAATGTCAGGTCTCTATACCCCCTGTACCGGTCCAATGTCATGTTTTATACCCCCTGTACCGGTCCAATGTCATGTCTCTATACCCCCTGTACCGGTCCAATGTCATGTCTTTATACCCCCTGTACCGGTCCAATGTCATGTCTTTATACGCCCCTGTACCGGTCCAATGTCATGTCTCTATACCCCCTGTACCGGTCCAATGTCATGTCTCTATACCCCCTGTACCGGTCCAATGTCATGTTTTTATACCCCCTGTACCGGTCCAATGTCATGTCTTTATACCCCCTGTACCGGTCCAATGTCATGTCTCTATACCCCCTGTACCGGTCCAATGTCATGTCTTTATACCTCCCTGTACCGGTCCAATGTCATGTCTTTATACCCCCCTGTACCGGTCCAATGTCATGTCTCTATACCCCCTGTACCGGTCCAATGTCATGTCTTTATACCCCCTGTACCGGTCCAATGTCATGTCTTTATACTCCCCCTGTACCGGTCCAATGTCATGTCTTTATACCCCCTGTACCGGTCCAATGTCATGTCTTTATACCCCCTGTACCGGTCCAATGTCATGTCTTTATACCCCCTGTACCGGTCCAATGTCATGTCTCTATACCCCCTGTACCGGTCCAATGTCATGTCTCTATACCCCCTGTACCGGTCCAATGTCATGTCTTTATACCCCCTGTACCGGTCCAATGTCATGTCTCTATACCCCCCTGTACCGGTCAATGTCATGTCTCTATACCCCCTGTACCGGTCCAATGTCATGTCTTTATACCCCCTGTACCGGTCCAATGTCATGTCTTTATACCCCCTGTACCGGTCCAATGTCATGTCTCTATACCCCCCTGTACCGGTCCAATGTCATGTCTTTATACCCCCTGTACCGGTCCAATGTCATGTCTTTATACTCCCCTGTACCGGTCCAATGTCATGTCTTTATATCCCCCTGTACCGGTCCAATGTCATGTCTTTATACCCCCTGTACCGGTCCAATGTCATGTCTTTATACTCCCCCTGTACCGGTCCAATGTCATGTCTTTATATCCCCCTGTACCGGTCCAATGTCATGTCTTTATACTCCCCTGTACCGGTCCAATGTCATGTCTTTATACCCCCTGTACCGGTCCAATGTCATGTCTTTATACCCCCTGTACCGGTCCAATGTCATGTCTTTATACCCCCTGTACCGGTCCAATGTCATGTCTCTATACCCCCTGTACCGGTCCAATGTCATGTCTCTATACCCCCTGTACCGGTCCAATGTCATGTCTTTATACCCCCATGTCTCCCCCTGTACCGGTCCAATGTCATGTCTCTATACCCCCTGTACCGGTCCAATGTCATGTCTTTATACCCCCCTGTACCGGTCCAATGTCATGTCTTTATACCCCCTGTACCGGTCCAATGTCATGTCTTTATACCCCCTGTACCGGTCCAATGTCATGTCTCTATACCCCCTGTACCGGTCCAATGTCATGTCTCTATACCCCCTGTACCGGTCCAATGTCATGTCTTTATACCCCCCTGTACCGGTCCAATGTCATGTCTTTATACCCCCCTCCCCTGTACCGGTCCAATGTCATGTCTCTATACCCCCCCTGTACCGGTCCAATGTCATGTCTCTATACCCCCCCTGTACCGGTCCAATGTCATGTCTTTATACCCCCCTGTACCGGTCCAATGTCATGTCTTTATACCCCCTGTACCGGTCCAATGTCATGTCTTTATACCTCCCCTGTACCGGTCCAATGTCATGTCTTTATACCCCCTGTACCGGTCCAATGTCATGTCTTTATACCCCCTGTACCGGTCCAATGTCATGTCTCTATACCCCCTGTACCGGTCCAATGTCATGTCTTTTATACCCCCCCCCCTGTACCGGTCCAATGTCATGTCTCTATACCCCCCCTGTACCGGTCCAATGTCATGTCTTTATACCCCCCTGTACCGGTCCAATGTCATGTCTTTATACCCCCCTCTGTACCGGTCCAATGTCATGTCTCTATACCCCCCCTGTACCGGTCCAATGTCATGTCTTTATACCCCCCTGTACCGGTCCAATGTCATGTCTTTATACCCCCTCTGTACCGGTCCAATGTCATGTCTTTATACCCCCTGTACCGGTCCAATGTCATGTCTTTATACCCCCTGTACCGGTCCAATGTCATGTCTTTATACCCCCTGTACCGGTCCAATGTCATGTCTTTATACCCCCTGTACCGGTCCAATGTCATGTCTTTATACCCCCTCCCCTGTACAGGTCCAATGTCATGTCTCTATACCCCCTTCCCCTGTACAGGTCCAATGTCATGTCTCTATACCCCCTGTACCGGTCCAATGTCATGTTTTTATACCCCCTGTCCCGGTCCAATGTCATGTCTCTATACCCCCCCCTCCCTGTACCGGTCCTGTGGGCTGTGTTGATGGTAGACCTGTCATTCTGTAGGGCTGTGTTGATGGGGGACCTGTCATTCGGTAGGGCTGTGTTGATGCTAGACCTGTCATTCTGTAGGGCTGTGTTGATGGTGGACCTGTCATTCTGTCCGGCTGTGTTGATACTAGACCTGTCATTCTGTAGGGCTGTGTTGATGCTAGACCTGTCATTCTGTAGGGCTGTGTTGATGCTAGACCTGTCATTCTGTAGGGCTGTGTTGATGGTGGACCTGTCATTCTGTCGGGCTGTGTTGATACTAGACCTGTCATTCTGTAGGGCTGTGTTGATGCTAGACCTGTCATTCTGTAGGGCTGTGTTGATACTAGACCTGTCATTCTGTAGGGCTGTGTTGATGCTAGACCTGTCATTCTGTAGGGCTGTGTTGATGGTGGACCTGTCATTCTGTCGGGCTGTGTTGATAGTAACTGCTGTCATTCTGTAGGGCTGTGTTGATACTAGACCTGTCATTCTGTAGGGCTGTGTTGATACTAGACCTGTCATTCTGTAGGGCTGTGCTGATGCTAGACCTGTCATTCTGTAGGGCTGTGTTGATACTAGACCTGTCATTCTGTAGGGCTGTGTTGATGCTAGACCTGTCATTCTGTAGGGCTGTGTTGATGCTAGACCTGTCATTCTGTAGGGCTGTGTTGATGCTAGACCTGTCATTCTGTAGGGCTGTGTTGATGCTAGACCTGTCATTCTGTAGGGCTGTGTTGATACTAGACCTGTCATTCTGTAGGGCTGTGTTGATGGTAGACCTGTCATTCTGTAGGGCTGTGTTGATGGTAGACCTGTCATTCTGTAGGGCTGTGTTGATGCTAGACCTGTCATTCTGTAGGGCTGTGTTGATGGTAGACCTGTCATTCTGTAGGGCTGTGTTGATAGTAGACCTGTCATTCTGTAGGGCTGTGTTGATGCTAGACCTGTCATTCTGTAGGGCTGTGTTGATGCTAGACCTGTATATCATTCTGTAGGGCTGTGTTGATGCTAAACCTGTCATTCTGTAGGGCTGTGTTGATACTAGACCTGTCATTCTGTAGGGCTGTGTTGATGGTAGACCTGTCATTCTGTAGGGCTGTGTTGATGGTAGACCTGTCATTCGGTAGGGCTGTGTTGATGCTAGACCTGTCATTCTGTAGGGCTGTGTTGATGCTAGACCTGTCATTCTGTAGGGCTGTGTTGATACTAGACCTGTCATTCTGTAGGGCTGTGTTGATGGTAGACCTGTCATTCTGTAGGGCTGTGTTGATGGTAGACCTGTATATCATTCTGTAGGGCTGTGTTGATGCTAGACCTGCCATTCTGTAGTGCTGTGTTGATGCTAGACCTGTATATCATTCTGTAGGGCTGTGTTGATGCTTGATCTGTCATTCTGTAGCTATTCACGGGGACAACAATCTAGCTGTGTTTTATTTTCTGTAGATAACAGAGTGTGCTTTTGAAATGGTTCCCTATTCCCTATGTGGTACACTACATTTGTCCAGAGCCTATAGTGCATTAGGGTGCCATTTGGGACTATTTAAAGGTTAAAAACCAACCCTGCTGTATCCATGTGCTGTTCTCAGATCATTCATTAGATCAGGATCTCTTCCAGAGAGACCAGTGAGAGAGACATGTAGTTATCAGGATCTCTTACCTACAGACCAGAGAGACATGTAGTTATCAGGATCTCTTACCTACAGACCAGAGAGACATGTAGTTATCAGGATCTCTTACCTACAGACCAGAGAGACATGTAGTTATCAGATCTCTTACCTACAGACCAGAGAGACATGTAGTTATCAGGATCTCTTACCTACAGACCAGAGAGAGACATGTAGTTATCAGGATCTCTTACCTACAGACCAGAGAGACATGTAGTTATCAGGATCTCTTACCTACAGACCAGAGAGACATGTAGTTATCAGGATCTCTTACCTACAGACCAGAGAGACATGTAGTTATCAGGATCTCTTACCTACAGACCAGAGAGAGACATGTAGTTATCAGGATCTCTTACCTACAGACCAGAGAGAGACATGTAGTTATCAGGATCTCTTACCTACAGACCAGAGAGAGACATGTAGTTATCAGGATCTCTTACCTACAGACCAGAGAGACATGTAGTTATCAGGATCTCTTACCTACAGACCAGAGAGACATGTAGTTATCAGGATCTCTTACCTACAGACCAGAGAGACATGTAGTTATCAGAATCTCTTACCTACAGACCAGAGAGAGACATGTAGTTATCAGGATCTCTTACCTACAGACCAGAGAGAGACATGTAGTTATCAGGATCTCTTACCTACAGACCAGAGAGAGACATGTAGTTATCAGGATCTCTTACCTACAGACCAGAGAGAGACATGTAGTTATCAGGATCTCTTACCTACAGACCAGAGAGACATGCGGTTTGATCATGTGAACAAGCACGCCGGAACTATAAGTGCCTGAAGAAGTTTGAGCCGATAGTTTTCCTGCTAGTGATTCTCTCCTGGGTCTCTATCTATCTCTATCATGCTGGGTGTCAACAGGAGGTCTGTTCTCTCCTGAGTCTCTATCTATCTCTATCATGCTGGGTGTCTACAAGAGGTCTGTTCTCTCCTGAGTCTCTATCTGTCTCTATCATGCTGGGTGTCAACAGGAGGTCTGTTCTCTCCTGAGTCTCTATCTGTCTCTATCATGCTGGGTGTCTACAGGAGGTCTGTTCTCTCCTGAGTCTCTATCTGTCTCTATCATGCTGGGTGTCTACAGGAGGTCTGTTCTCTCCTGGGTCTCTATCTGTCTCTATCATGCTAGGTGTCTACAGGAGGTCTGTTCTCTCCTGGGTCTCTATCATGCTGGGTGTCTACTGGAGGTATGTTTTCTCCTGAGTCTCTATCTGTCTCTATCATGCTGGGTGTCTACAGGAGGTCTGTTCTCTCCTGAGTCTCTATCTGTCTCTATCATGCTGGGTGTCTACAGGAGGTCTGTTCTCTCCTGAGTCTCTATCTGTCTCTATCATGCTAGGTGTCTACAGGAGGTCTGTTCTCTCCTGGGTCTCTATCATGCTGGGTGTCTACTGGAGGTATGTTTTCTCCTGGGTCTCTATCTGTCTCTATCATGCTAGGTGTCTACAGGAGGTCTGTTCTCTCCTGGGTCTCTATCATGCTGGGTGTCTACAGGAGGTCTGTTCTCTCCTGAGTCTCTATCTGTCTCTATCATGCTGGGTGTCTACAGGAGGTCTGTTCTCTCCTGGGTCTCTATCTGTCTCTATCATGCTAGGTGTCTACAGGAGGTCTGTTCTCTCCTGAGTCTCTATCTGTCTCTATCATGCTGGGTGTCTACAGGAGGTCTGTTCTCTCCTGAGTCTCTATCTGTCTCTATCATGCTGGGTGTCTACAGGAGGTCTGTTCTCTCCTGGGTCTCTATCTGTCTCTATCATGCTAGGTGTCTACAGGAGGTCTGTTCTCTCCTGGGTCGCTATCTGTCTCTATCATGCTGGGTGTCTACAGGAGGTCTGTTCTCTCCTGAGTCTCTATCGATCTCTATCATGCTAGGTGTCTACAGGAGTCTCTTCTCCACCTGAGTCTCTATCTGTCTCTATCATGCTAGGTGTCTACAGGAGGTCTGTCCTCTCCTGAGTCTCTATCTATCATGCTAGGTGTCTACAGGAGGTCTGTTCTCTCCTGGGTCTCTATCTGTCTCTATCATGCTAGGTGTCTACAGGAGGCCTGTTCTCTCCTGGGTCTCTATCTGTCTATATCATGCTAGGTGTCTACAGGAGGTCTCTTCTCTACCTGGGTCTCTATCTCAATCATGCTAGGTGTCTACAGGAGGTCTGTTCTCCTGGGTCTCTATCTGCCTCTATCATGCTAGGTGTCTACAGGAGGTCTGTCCTCTCCTGAGTCTCCATCGATCTCTATCATGCTAGGTGTCTACAGGAGTCTGTTCTCCACCTGGGTCTCTATCATGCTAGGTGTCTACAGGAGGTCTGTTCTCTCCTGGGTCTCTTTCTATATCTATCATGCTAGGTGTCTACAGGAGGTCTGTCCTCTCCTGAGTCTCTATCTATATCTATAATGCTGGGTGTCTACAGGAGGTCTGTTCTCTCCTGGGTCTCTATCTATCTATATCATGCTTGGTGTCTACAGGAGGTATGTCCTCTCCTGAGTCTCTATCTATATCTATAATGCTGGGTGTCAACAGGAGGTCTGTCCTCTCCTGGGTCTCTATCTATATCTATCATGCTAGGTGTCTACAGGAGGTCTGTCCTCTCCTGGGTCTCTATCTATATCTATCATGCTAGGTGTCTACAAGAGGTCTGTTCTCTCCTGGGTCTCTATCTATCATGCTCAGTGTCTACAGGAGGTCTGTTCTCTCCTGGGTCTCTATCTATCATGTTAGGTGTCTACAGGTGGTCTGTTCTCTCCTGGGTCTCTATCTGTCTCTATCATGCTAGGTGTCTACAGGAGGTCTGTTCTCCTGGGTCTCTATCTGTCTCTATCATGCTAGGTGTCTACAGGTGGTCTTTTCTCTCCTGGGTCTCTATCTGTCTCTATCATGCTAGGTGTCTACAGGAGGTCTGTTCTCTCCTGGGTCTCTATCTATCTCTATCATGCTAGGTGTCTACAGGAGGTCTGTTCTCTCCTGAGTCTCTATCTATCTCTATCATGCTAGGTGTCTACAGGAGGTCTGTTCTCTCCTGGGTCGCTATCTGTCTCTATCATGCTAGGTGTCTACAGGAGGTCTCTTCTCCACCTGGGTCTCTATCTCTATCGTGCTAGGTGTCTACAGGAGGTCTGTTCTCTCCTGGGTCTCTATCTATCATGCTAGGTGTCTACAGGAGGTCTGTTCTCCACCTGGGTCTCTATCTATCTCTATCATGCTGGGTGTCTACAGGAGTTCTGTCCTCTCCTGAGTCTCTATCTATCTCTATCATGCTAGGTGTCTACAGGAGGTCTCTTCTCCACCTGGGTCTCTATCGATCTCTATCATGCTGGGTGTCTACAGGAGGTCTCTTCTCCACCTGGGTCTCTATCTGTCTCTATCATGCTAGGTGTCTACAGGAGTCTGTTCTCCACCTGGGTCTCTATCTGTCTCTATCATGCTAGGTGTCTACAGGAGGTCTCTTCTCCACCTGGGTCTCTATCTGTCTCTATCATGCTAGGTGTCTACAGGAGGTCTGTCCTCTCCTGAGTCTCTATCTATCATGCTAGGTGTCTACAGGAGGTCTGTCCTCTCCTGAGTCTATATCTATCATGCTAGGTGTCTACAGGAGGTCTGTTCTCTCCTGAGTCTCTATCTATCTCTATCATGCTAGGTGTCTACAGGAGGTCTGTTCTCTCCTGAGTCTCTATCTCTATCATGCTGGGTGTCTACAGGAGGTCTGTCCTCTCCTGAGTCTCTATCTATCATGCTAGGTGTCTACAGGAGGTCTGTTCTCCTGGGTCTCTATCTGTCTCTATCATGCTAGGTGTCTACAGGAGGTCTGTTCTCTCCTGAGTCTCTATCTATCTCTATCATGCTAGGTGTCTACAGGAGGTCTGTTCTCTCCTGAGTCTCCATCGATCTCTATCATGCTAGGTGTCTACAGGAGGTCTGTCCTCTCCTGAGTCTCTATCTCTATCATGCTGGGTGTCTACAGGAGGTCTGTCCTCTCCTGAGTCTCTATCTATCTCTATCATGCTAGGTGTCTACAGGAGGTCTGTTCTCCTGGGTCTCTATCTGTCTCTATCATGCTAGGTGTCTACAGGAGGTCTGTTCTCTCCTGGGTCTCTATCTGTCTCTATCATGCTAGGTGTCTACAGGAGGTCTCTTCTCCACCTGGGTCTCTATCTCTATCATGCTAGGTGTCTACAGGAGGTCTGTTCTCTCCTGGGTCTCTATCTGCCTCTATCATGCTAGGTGTCTACAGGAGGTCTGTTCTCTCCTGGGTCTCTATCTATCTCTATCATGCTAGGTGTCTACAGGAGGTCTGTTCTCTCCTGGGTCTCTATCTATCTCTATAATGCTAGGTGTCTACAGGAGGTCTGTTCTCCCCTGTTCTACATTTACATTACATTTAAGTCATTTAGCAGACGCTCTTATCCAGAGCGACTTACAAACAGTGTGTTCCTCCTGTCTCCTCCGCAGGTTGTTTGGGGTAACAGGGAACTGTGCGGCCTGCAGTAAGCTGATCCCAGCCTTTCCTCCTGTCTCCTCCACAGGTTGTTTGGGGTAACAGGGAACTGTGCTGCCTGCAGTAAGCTGATCCCAGCCTTTCCTCCTGTCTCCTCCGCAGGTTGTTTGGGGAACAGGGAACTGTGTGGCCTGCAGTAAGCTGATCCCAGCCTTTCCTCCTGTCTCCTCCACAGGTTGTTTGGGGTAACAGGGAACTGTGCGGCCTGCAGTAAGCTGATCCCAGCCTTTCCTCCTGTCTCCTCCGCAGGTTGTTTGGGGTAACAGGGAACTGTGCTGCCTGCAGTAAGCTGATCCCAGCCTTTCCTCCTGTCTCCTCCGCAGGTTGTTTGGGGTAACAGGGAACTGTGTGGCCTGCAGTAAGCTGATCCCAGCCTTTCCTCCTGTCTCCTCCGCAGGTTGTTTGGGGTAACAGGGAACTGTGTGGCCTGCAGTAAGCTGATCCCAGCCTTTCCTCCTGTCTCCTCTGCAGGTTGTTTGGGGTGACAGGGAACTGTGTGGCCTGCAGTAAGCTGATCCCAGCCTTTCCTCCTGTCTCCTCTGCAGGTTGTTTGGGGTAACAGGGAACTGTGCTGCCTGCAGTAAGCTGATCCCAGCCTTTCCTCCTGTCTCCTCTGCAGGTTGTTTGGGGTAACAGGGAACTGTGCGGCCTGCAGTAAGCTGATCCCAGCCTTTGAGATGGTGATGAGAGCTAAAGAGAACGTCTATCACCTGGACTGCTTCGCCTGTCAGCTCTGCAATCAGAGGTGAGTTTACTGGACGGGAAGCTGCTCCTCGCGTCCACTCAGCCAATCAGGAGTCTTGATGTTGAGAAGGGGCGGGACAGTGTTGACCTTCCCGAATCATTCTCTAACAGTCCCTGACGGTGTCCATGTTAGGACAGCCTCAATCTCAGCAGGAGTTGACTGAGCCTGGTCTAACAGTCCCTGATCAGAGATCGTCTGGTCTAACAGTCCCTGATCAGAGATCGTCTGGTCTAACAGTCCCTGATCAGAGATCGTCTGGTCTAACAGTCCCTGATCAGAGATCGTCTGGTCTAACAGTCCCTGATCAGAGATCGTCTGGTCTAACAGTCCCTGATCAGAGATCGTCTGGTCTAACAGTCCCTGGTAATGGTGCTGATCAGAGATCGTCTGGTCTAACAGTCCCTGATCAGAAATAGTCTGTTCTAACAGTCCCTGATCAGAGATAGTCTGGTCTAACAGTCCCTGATCAGAGATCGTCTGGTCTAACAGTCCCTGATCAGAGATAGTCTGGTCTAACAGTCCCTGATCAGTGATAGTCTGGTCTAACAGTCCCTGGTAATGGTGCTGATCAGAGATAGTTTAAGAAAAGTTGAGATAATAGAGATCTCCCACTGACCGCAAACTGTTTAAATCAACAATGTTCTAGCGTCATTTGTCAACGTGTTGTGACGTGGAATCTATGTCGATTTGGATTTGAAAGAAGTAATCAATTTAAACTGTTGTTTGTGGGTAATATTTCACTACAGGATTACATTTGAGTCATTTAACAGACTCTCTTATCCAGAGAGACTTACAGTAGGGAGTCATTTAGCAGACTCTCTTATCCAGAGAGACTTACAGTAGGGAGTCATTTAACAGACTCTCTTATCCTGAGAGACTTACAGTAGGGAGTCATTTAGCAGACTCTTATCCAGAGAGACTTACAGTAGTGAGTCATTTAGCTGACTCTCTTATCCAGAGAGACTTACAGTAGTGAGTCATTTAGCAGACTCTCTTATCCAGAGAGACTTACAGTAGGGAGTCATTTAGCAGACTCAGACTCTCTATCCAGAGACTTACAGTAGGGAGTCATTTAGCAGACTCTCTTATCCAGAGAGACTTACAGTAGGGAGTCATTTAGCAGACTCTCTTATCCAGAGAGACTTACAGTAGGGAGTCATTTAGCAGACTCTCTTATCCAGAGAGACTTACAGTAGGGAGTCATTTAGCAGACTCTCTTATCCAGAGAGACTTACAGTAGTGAGTCATTTAACAGACTCTCTTATCCAGAGAGACTTACAGTAGTGAGTCATCTAGCTGATTCTCTTATCCAGAGAGACTTACATGAGAAATTAGGGCACTTAACACTGCTCAATTTGTTCCTAGGCCAGTTAATCCACTGTTCCTAGGCCAGTTAACCCACTGTTCCTAGACCAGTTAACCCACTGTTCCTAAGCCGTCATTGTAAATAATAATTTGTTCTTAACTGACTTGCCTAGGTAAATAAAGATAAAATACTGGCCCAATGCTCTTAACTGCTAGGTCACCACGGTAACCAATTTTCAACAAAGACAAACCTAGTATAAAATATGTTGAATTTGTGCCTTTAAAACAACGTCAGATCTACAAAGTAATATCCACTATAAGTTTTTGTAAAACAAGAGGCTGGACAGCGCCTCCTACATCTATCTACAGCCATCCATTCTCCCACCCAGGGGTTTATATCCAAACCCAGCCTTTCTTAGCTGGGATGTTCGTCACTGACAATTAACAATGTGTTAACCTGAGAATGATTGCTGAGACATCTCCAATTGATAGATTCACTGTTGCTATCAAAGTTATTCCAAGGTGTAGGTTCAACAGAGCAAATGAAAAGTAAACCGAACTGTATCAATCACACAGCATCTACGAGGCTCCGTACTGTATCTATCACACAGCATCTACGAGGCTCCGTACTGTATCAATCACACAGCATCTACGAGGCTCCGTACTGTATCAATCACACAGCATCTACAAGGCTCCGTACTGTATCTATCACACAGCATCTACGAGGCTCCGTACTGTATCAATCACACAGCATCTACGAGGCTCCGTACTCTATCAATCACACAGCATCTATGAGGCTCCGTACTCTTATCAATCACACAGCATCTACAAGGCTCCGTACTCTTATCAATCACACAGCATCTACAAGGCTCCGTACTGTATCAATCACACAGCATCTACGAGGCTCCGTACTCTTATCAATCACACAACATCTACGAGGCTCCGTACTGTATCAATCACACAGCATCTACGAGGCTCCGTACTCTTATCAATCACACGGCATCTATGAGGCTCTGTACTGTATCAATCACACAGCATATATGAAGCTATTTAGGCCTGTACAGCATTAGGGAAGTCATCAACAGCTGTTGTTTCAGGTTCAGTCCAGGATTCATCTGAAACTAGACGAAACATATTGACCCAGGGTTTCAAGATGTGTTTAGGAACCGGATCACGTTTAGAAATATTCAATTCAAAGATTCAATCAAATCAAACTGTATTTAAAGAGCATTTCAAGTCCGATTTGATTCAGTCCTTCGATTCTTTTAGTTGACATGGAATCCAATCAATATCAATTATTAATTAGTTGACAAACTGGAATTAAAGCCAGACTCAGAACATATGGAGCTATCCAAACTGGAATTAAAGCCAGACTCAGAACATATGGAGCTATCCAAACTGGAATTAAAGCCAGACTCAGCTCAGATGGAGCTATCCAAACTGGAATTAAAGCCAGACTCAGCTCAGATGGAGCTATCCAAACTAGAATTAAAGCCAGACTCAGAACAGATGGAGTTATCCAAACTAGAATTAAAGCCAGACTCAGAACAGATGGAGTTATCCGAACAGAAGAAGCATCTCCTTCAAATGTCGATATTTGGTTGAGTTGGCAACCAAAAACAATTCAATATCACTTTTGAAATAGAAGAAATAGCCTTTTAACCTGCCTCCAGC
>NW_026286147.1:0-3659 GCF_023373465.1 Oncorhynchus keta | reverse complement strand
TTCAACTGTTCTGCCTTATTATTATTCGACCATGCTGGTCATTTATGAACATTTGAACATCTTGGTCATGTTCTGTTATAATCTCTACCCGGCACAGCCAGAGAGGACTGGCCACCCCTCTAGCCTGGTTCCTCTCTTGGTTTGGCCTTTCTAGGGAGGTTTTTCCTAGCCACACGTGCTTTTACACCTGCATTGTTTGCTGTTTGGGGTTTAGGCTGGGTTTCTGTACAGCACTTTGAGATATCAGCTGATGTACGAAGGGCTATATAAATAAATTGATTTGATTTGATTTGATATCAAAGATAATTGTGTAGTCTAGAGCGATTTTCTAGTATTACACTCAACGACGACTTGATTAGTGTAGTGTCAACAAACGCAGCCACTGCCAGCTAGCCTACAAAGTCAACAACGCAGCCACTGCCAGCTAGCCTACTTCAGCAGTACTGTATCATTTTAATCATTTTAGTCAATAAGATTCTTGCTACGTAAGCAACTTTCTGAACATTCGAGGCGTGTAGTCCACTTGTCATTCAATCTCCTTGCATTAGCGTAGCCTCTTCTGTAGCCTGTCAACTATGTGTCTGTCTATCCCTGTTCTCTCCTCTCTGCACAGACCATACAAACGCTCCACACCGCGTGGCCGCGGCCACCTAATCTGGTGGTCCCAGCGCGCACGACCCACGTGGAGTTCAGGTCTCCGGTAGCCTCTGGAACTGCCGATCTGCGGCCAACAAGGCAGAGTTCATCTCAGCCTATGCCTCCCTCAGTCCCTCGACTTCTTGGCACTGACGGAAACATGGATCACCACAGATAACACTGCTACTCCTACTGCTCTCTCTTCGTCCGCCCACGTGTTCTCGCACACCCCGAGAGCTTCTGGTCAGCGGGGTGGTGGCACCGGGATCCTCATCTCTCCCAAGTGGTCATTCTCTCTTTCTCCCTTACCCATCTGTCTATCGCCTCCTTTGAATTTCATGCTGTCACAGTTACCAGCCCTTTCAAGCTTAACATCCTTATCATTTATCGCCCTCCAGGTCCCCTCGGAGGAGTTCATCAATGAGCTTGATGTCTTGATAAGCTCCTTTCCTGAGGACGGCTCACCTCTCACAGTTCTGGGCGACTTTAACCTCCCCACGTCTACCTTTGACTCATTCCTCTCTGCCTCCTTCTTTCCACTCCTTTCCTCTTTTGACCTCACCCTCTCACCTTCCCCCTACTCACAAGGCAGGCAATACGCTCGACCTCATCTTTACTAGATGCTGTTCTTCCACTAACCTCATTGCAACTCCCCTCCAAGTCTCCGACCACTACCTTGTATCCTTTTCCCTCTCGCTCTCATCCAACACTTCCCACACTGCCCCTACTCGGATGGTATCGCGCCGTCCCAACCTTCGCTCTCTCTCCCCGCTACTCTCTCCTCTTCCATCCTATCATCTCTTCCCTCTGCTCAAACCTTCTCAACCTATCTCCTGATTCTGCCTCCTCAACCCTCCTCTCCTCCCTTTCTGCATCCTTTGACTCTCTATGTCCCCTATCTTCCAGGCCGGCTCGGTCCTCCCCTCCCGCTCCGTGGCTCGGCGACTCATTGCGAGCTCACAGAACAGGGCTCCGGGCAGCCGGCGGAAATGGAGGAAAACTTACCTCCCTGCGGACCTGGCATCCTTTCGCTCCCTCCTCTCTACATTTTCCTCCTCTGTCTCTGCTGCTAAAGCCACTTTCTACCACTCTAAATTCAAGCATCTGCCTCTAACCCTAGGAAGCTCTTTGCCACCTTCTCCTCCCTCCTGAATCCTCCTCCCCCTCCCCCCTCCTCCCTCTCTGCAGATGACTTCGTCAACCATTTTGAAAAGAAGGTCGACGACATCCAATCTCGTTTGCTAAGTCAAACGACACCGCTAGTTCTGCTCACACTGCCCTACCTGTGCTCTGACCTCTTTCTCCCCTCTCTCTCCAGATGAAATCTCGCGTCTTGTGACGGCCGGCCGCTTAACAACCTGCCCGCTCGACCCTATCCCCTCCTCTCTTCTCCAGACCATTTCCGGAGACCTTCTCCCTTACCTCACCTCGCTCATCAACTCATCCCTGACCGCTGGCTACGTCCCTTCCGTCTTCAAGAGAGCGAGAGTTGCACCCCTTCTGAAAAAACCTACACTCGATCCCTCCGATGTCCAGCAACTACAGACCAGTATCCCTTCTTTCTTTTCTCTCCAAAACTCTTGAACGTGCCGTCCTTGGCCAGCTCTCCCGCTATCTCTCTCAGAATGACCTTCTTGATCCAAATCAGTCAGGTTTCAAGACTAGTCATTCAACTGAGACTGCTCTTCTCTGTATCACGGAGCGCTCCGCACTGCTAAAGCTAACTCTCTCTCCTCTGCTCTCATCCTTCTAGACCTATCGGCTGCCTTCGATACTGTGAACCATCAGATCCTCCTCTCCACCCTCTCCCGAGTTGGGCATCTCCGGCGCGGCCCACGCTGGATTGCGTCCTACCTGACAGGTCGCTCCTACCAGGTGGCGTGGCGAGAATCTGTCTCCTCACCACGCGCTCTCACCACTGGTGTCCCCCAGGGCTCTGTTCTAGGCCCTCTCCTATTCTCGCTATACACCAAGTCACTTGGCTCTGTCATAACCTCACATGGTCTCTCCTATCATTGCTATGCAGACGACACACATTAATCTTCTCCTTTCCCCCTTCTGATGACCAGGTGGCGAATCGCATCTCTGCATGTCTGGCAGACATATCAGTGTGGATGACGGATCACCACCTCAAGCTGAACCTCGGCAAGACGGAGCTGCTCTTCCTCCGGGAAGGACTGCCCGTTCCATGATCTCGCCATCACGGTTGACAACTCCATTGTGTCACTCCCCAGAGCGCTAAGAACCTTGGTGTGATCCTGGACAACACCCTGTTGTTCTCAACTAACATCAAGGCGGTGGCCCGTTCCTGTAGGTTCATGCTCTACAACATCCGCAGAGTACGACCCTGCCTCACACAGGAAGCGGCGCAGGTCTAATCCAGGCACTTGTCATCTCCGTCTGGATTACTGCAACTCGCTGTTGGCTGGGCTCCCTGCCTGTGCCATTAAGCCCTACAACTCATCCAGAACGCCGCAGCCCGTCTGGTCATTTCAGCAGCTTCCCAAGTTCTCTCCCGTCACCAGCTGTGAGGGAACGGCACCTCAGTACCTCCAGGCTCTGATCAGGCCCTACACCCAAACAAGGGCACTGCGTTCATCCACCTCTGGCCTGCTCGCCTCCCTACCACTGAGGAAGTACAGTTCCCGCTCAGCCCAGTCAAAACTGTTCAGCTGCTCTGGCTCCCCAATGGTGGAACACACTCCCTCACGACGCCAGGACAGCGGAGTCAATCACCACCTTCCGGAGACACCTGAAACCCCACCTCTTTAAGGAATACCTAGGATAGGATAAAGTAATCCTTCTCACCCCCCTTAAAAGATTTAGATGCACTATTGTAAAGTGGCTGTTCCACTGGATGTCATAAGGTGAATGCACCAATTTGTAAGTCGCTCTGGATAAGAGCGTCTGCTAAATGACTTAAATGTAAATGTTAAATGTAAATTACACATTTAACAAACCAAACATTTTGGCAAACTTGGCTTTTGCAACTGCACTTGAAATTTTCGGACTGACTGACCTTC
>NW_026286146.1:0-14286 GCF_023373465.1 Oncorhynchus keta | reverse complement strand
ATGGAAGGTATCAGCTGGCTGCAGAGAGATGGAGATGGAAGGTATCAGCTGGCTGCAGAGAGATGGAAGGTATCAGCTGGCTGCAGAGAGATGGAAGGTATCAGCTGGCTGCAGAGAGATGGAAGGTATCAGCTGGCTGCAGAGAGATGGAAGGTATCAGCTGGCTGAGAGATGGAAGGTATCAGCTGGCTGCAGAGAGATGGAAGGTATCAGCTGGCTGCAGGGAGATGGAAGGTATCAGCTGGCTGCAGAGAGATGGAAGGTATCAGCTGGCTGCAGAGAGATGGAAGGTATCAGCTGCAGAGAGATGGAAGGTATCAGCTGCAGAGAGATGGAAGGTATCAGCTGGCTGCAGAGAGATGGAAGGTATCAGCTGGCTGTAGAGAGATGGAAGGTATCAGCTGGCTGCAGAGAGATGGAAGGTATCAGCTGCAGAGAGAGATGGAAGGTATCAGCTGGAAGGTATGAGAGATGGAAGGTATCAGTGCAGAGATGGAAGGTATCAGCTGGCTGTAGAGAGATGGAAGGTATCAGTGCAGAGAGATGGGAAGGTATCAGCTGGCTGCAGAGAGATGGAAGGTATCAGTGCAGAGATGGAAGGTATCAGCTGCAGAGAGATGGAAGGTATCAGCTGCAGAGAGATGGAAGGTATCAGCTGGCTGCAGAGAGATGGAAGGTATCAGCTGGCTGTAGGGAGATGGAAGGTAATCAGTGCAGAGATGGAAGGTATCAGCTTGCTGCAGAGAGATGGGAAGGTAGTATCAGCTGGCTGCAGGAGATGGAAGGTATCAGCTGGCTGCAGAGAGATGAAGGTATCAGCTTGCTGCTGCAGAGAGATGGAAGGTATCAGCTGGCTGTAGGGAGATGGAAGGTATCAGTGCAGAGATGGAAGGTATCAGCTGGCTGCGAGAGAGATGGAAGGTATCAGCTGGCTGCAGAGAGATGGAAGGTATCAGCTGGCTGCAGAGAGATGGAAGGTATCAGCTGGCTGCAGAGAGATGGAAGGTATCAGCTGGCTGCAGAGAGATGGAAGGTATCAGCTGGCTGCAGAGAGATGGAAGGTATCAGCTGGCTGCAGAGAGATGGAAGGTATCAGCTGGCTGCAGAGAGATGGAAGGTATCAGCTGGCAGAGAGATGGAAGGTATCAGCTGGCTGCAGAGATGGAAGGTATCAGCTGGCTGGCTGTAGAGAGATGGAAGGTATCAGCTGGCTGTAGAGAGATGGAAGGTATCAGTGTGGAAGGTATCAGCTGGCTGCAGAGGGAGATGGAAGGTATCAGCTGGCTGCAGAGAGATGGAAGGTATCAGCTGGCTGCAGGGAGATGGAAGGTATCAGCTGGCTGCAGAGAGATGGAAGGTATCAGCTGGCTGCAGAGAGATGGAAGGTATCAGCTGGCTGCAGAGAGATGGAAGGTATCAGCTGGCTGCAGAGAGATGGAAGGTATCAGCTGGCTGCAGAGAGATGGAAGGTATCAGCTGGCTGTAGAGAGATGGAAGGTATCAGCTGGCTGCAGAGAGATGGAAGGTATCAGCTGGCTGCAGAGAGATGGAAGGTATCAGTGCAGCAGAGATGGAAGGTATCAGCAGCTGGCTGCTGCAGAGAGATGGAAGGTATCAGCTGGCAGAGAGATGGAAGGTATCAGGGAGATGATGGAAGGTATCAGCTGCAGAGAGATGGAAGCTGTAGAGAGAGATGGAAGGTATCAGCTGGCTGCAGAGAGATGGAAGGTATCAGCTGGCTGCAGGGAGAGATGGATCAGGTGGATCAGCTGGCTGCAGAGAGATGGAAGGTATCAGCTGGCTGCAGAGAGATGGAAGGTATCAGCTGGCTGCAGAGAGATGGAAGGCACGCTGGCAGAGAGATGGAAGGTATCAGCTGGCTGCAGAGAGATGGAAGGTATCAGCTTGCTGCAGAGAGATGGAAGGTATCAGCTGGCTGCAGAGAGATGGAAGGTATCAGCTGGCTGCAGAGAGATGGAAGGTATCAGCTGGCTGCAGAGAGATGGAAGGTATCAGCTGGCTGCAGAGAGATGGAAGGTATCAGCTGGCTGCAGAGAGATGGAAGGTATCTGGCTGTAGAGAGATGGAAGGTATCAGCTGGCTGCAGAGAGATGGAAGGTATCAGCTGCTGGAAGGTATCAGCTGCTGGCAGAGAGATGGAAGGTATCAGCTTGCTGCAGAGAGATGGAAGGTATCAGCTGGCTGCAGAGAGATGGAAGGTATCAGCTGGCTGCAGAGAGATGGAAGGTATCAGCTGGCTGCAGCTGGCTGCAGAGAGAGAGATGGAAGGTATCAGCTCAGCTTGGCTGTAGCTTGCTGCAGAGAGATGGAAGGTATCAGGAAGGTATATCAGCTTTGCTGCAGAGAGATGGAAGGTATCAGCTGGCTGCAGAGAGATGGAAGGTATCAGCTGGCTGCAGAGAGATGGAAGGTATCAGCTGCTGCAGAGAGATGGAAGGTATCAGCTGGCTGTAGAGATGGAAGGTATCAGCTGGCTGGAAGGTATCAGCTGGCTGCAGAGAGATGGGAAGGTATCAGTCCATGGATCTGACAGCCTGTTGAGAGATGTAAGGTCAGCGGCTGCAAGAAAGATTGGCTGTTCCGTAAACCAACCGGTCATGCAGAGAGATGGAAGGTATCAGCTGAGAGAGATGGTCATGTATCACACCATGTTGTAGAATGTGGTGTCATGCACAGCGAAGAAAGATTGTGTTCCGTCAACTGCCAGGGAATGATCTGACACACTATAGAATGTAATGAGCAATGAGCTCGATTTACCCTGAACCAACCAGTCATGCACACTGAAAGAAACTCCAGTCATGCACACTGAAAGAACCAGTCATGCACACTGAAAGAACCAGTCATGCACACTGAAAGAAACCAGCCATGCACACTGAAAGAACCAGTCATGCACACTGAAAGAACCAGTCATGCACACTGAAAGAACCAGTCATGCACACTGAAAGAACCAGTCATGCACACTGAAAGAACCAGCACGCACACTGCAGTCACTGAAAGAACCAGTCATGCACACTGATAGAACCATGCGACTTCTTAATATGCATATTGGTAGGTTTTGACCCTAAATTACTTTGAAAACATTAATCTCTCCCTCCCCCACTCTCTTCTCTCCATCTCTTCTCCCTCCCTCTCCATCTCTCTCTCCCCTCTTCTCTTCTCTCTCTTCTCTCTCTCTCTCTTTCTCTTCTCTCTCTCTCCTCTCCCTCTCTTCTCCTCTCTCCTCCCTCTCTCTCCTCCTCTCTCTTTCTCTCTCCTCCCTTCTCTCTCCCTCTCTCTCCCTCTCTTCTTTTTCTCTCTCTCTCTCTTCTCCCTCTTCTCTCCTCTCTCGCTCTCTTCTCTCTCTCTCTCTCCTCCTCTCTTCTCTCTCTCTCTCTCTCTCTCTTCTCTCTCTCTCTCTCTCTCTTCTCTTTCTCTCTCTCTATTCTCCTCTTCTCTTTTTCTCTCTCTCTCCCCCCCCTAACACCAATGCCCAATAAGAAGTTGGAGACAGAGCTCCAGACTCTACGGGACAGTAATGCTCGGCTGGTAGACGCGCGCTAACGGAGTCCTCCGCTAACGTAGAGATCTGGAAGAAAACAACTCAACACCTGCAAGGAGGAGAGCGACACACTGAGGGAAAAGGTACTATAGAGGAGCCTACGTAGAGCTGTCTATAGAGGGAGCCTACGTAGAGCTGTCTACATAGAGGAGCCTACGTAGAGCTGTCTACATAGAGGAGCCTACGTAGAGCTGTCTATAGAGGAGCCTACGAGAGCTGTCTATATAGAGGAGCATACGAGAGCTGTCTATATAGAGGAGCCTACGTGCAGAGCTGTCTAGAGGAGCCTACGAGAGCTGTCTACATAGAGGAGCCTACGTAGAGCTGTCTATATAGAGGAGCCTACGAGAGCTGTCTATATAGAGGAGCCTACGTAGAGCTGTCTATATAGAGGAGCCTACGAGAGCTGTCTATATAGAGGACCCTACGTAGAGCTGTCTATATAGAGGACCCTACGTAGAGCTGTCTATATAGAGGACCCTACGTAGAGCTATCTATATAGACACTATAGAGGACCCTACGTAGAGCTGTCTATATAGAGGACCCTACGTAGAGCTGTCTCTATAGAGGACCCTACGTAGAGCTTTCTATATAGACACTATAGAGGACCCTACGTAGAGCTGTCTATATAGAGGACCCTACGAGAGCTGTCTATATAGAGGACCCTACGTAGAGCTGTCTATATAGAGGACCCTACGTAGAGCTGTCTATATAGACACTATAGAGGAGCCTACGTAGAGCTGTCTGTATAGACACTATAGAGGAGCCTACGTAGAGACACTATAGAGGACCCTACATAGAGCTGTCTATATAGACACTATAGAGGACCCTACGTAGAGACACTATAGAGGACCCTACGTAGAGACACTATAGAGGACCCTACGTAGAGCTGTCTATATAGACACTATAGAGGAGCCTATGTAGAGACACTATAGAGGACCCTACGTAGAGACACTATAGAGGACCCTACGTAGAGACACTATAGAGGAGCCTACGTAGAGACACTATAGAGGACCCTACGTAGAGACACTATAGAGGACCCTACGTAGAGACACTATAGAGGACCCTACGAGAGACACTATAGAGGAGCCTCCATAGAGCTGTCTATATAGAAGACCCTACGTAGAGCTGTCTATATAGAGGACCCTACGTAGAGCTATCTATATAGACACTATAGAGGACCCTACGTAGAGCTATCTACATAGACACTATAGAGGACCCTACGTAGAGCTATCTATATAGACACTATAGAGGACCCTACGTAGAGCTGTCTATATAGACACTATAGAGGACCCTACATAGAGCTATCTACATGGAGACACTATAGAGGACCCTACATAGAGCTATCTATATAGACACTATAGAGGTCCCTACTTAGAGCTATCTATATAGACACTATAGAGGACCCTACGTAGAGCTATATATATAGACACTATAGAGGACTCTACGTAGAGCTATCTATATAGAGACATCTGCATAGAGCCATCTGCATAGATACTATAGAGGACCCTATGTAGAGCTATCTACGTAGACACTATAGAGGACCCTACATAGAGCTGTCTATATAGACACTATAGAGGACCCTAAGTGGAGCTATCTACATAGGGACACTATAGAGGACTCTACATAGAGCTATCTACATAGGGACACTATAGAGGACCCTACATAGAGCTATCTATATAGCTGTCTTGAGACAAATTGTAGGGGGTTGAGAACCATAAGCCTCCCAGGTTTTTTATTGAAGTCAATGTAGCCAGAGGAGGACGGAAGCTAGCTGTCCTCCGGCTACACCATGGTGCTACTCTACAGAGTGCTGTTGAGACTACTGTAGACCTTCATTTCCAAATGGTGTGTTTTAATCAGTTATTTGGTGACCTGAATTTATTTACTATAGTTCTATCTAAAAAGGATCACGTTTTGTAATGTTTTACTCAATTTATTTGTATGAAATTCACTGAGTAGGATGAGGAGCCTCCACTGATATACACATCAATCCAGAACATGATCCTGCTGATATCAGGGGAGGGTTCTAAGAGTTCCTAACAAGGGTCTCTCCTCCTGCTCCTCTCTCCTCCTGCTCCTCTCTCCTCCTCCTCCTCTTCTCTCCACCACTTGCTCCTCTCTCTCCTGCTCCTCTCTCTCCTCCTACTCCTCCTCCTCCTATTCTCTCCACCACTTGCTCCTCTCTCTCCTCCTGCTCCTCTCTCTTCTTGCTCCTCTCTCTCCTCCTCCTCCGCTCTCCTCCTGCTCTATATCTCCTGCTCCTCTCTCTCCTGTAGATAGCAGAGTTGGAGTCTCAGTGTGAAAAGGCCAACGTGGAGAAGGAGAGGAACTCTAAGCTCACTGTACGAGTTCAGGAGCTGGAGACGGAGCTGCAGGACAAGGAACAGGTGGACACAGGATCACTTATGCGCTCTCACACACACAGAACTCCTACAGACACACACAGTCTCATATGACTAGCCTGTAGTTTTGCTGACAGACTATATGCAAATATAACCCCATTATCCCTAAGGGACATGTTATCTCTCTCTCCCCTCTGCCTGTCTCTCTACCCTCTGCCTGTCTCTCTCCCCCCTCTACCTGTCTCTCTCCCCCTCTACCTGTCTCTCTCCCCCTCTACCTGTCTCTCTCCCCTCTACCTCTCTTTCTCTCTTTCCCCCTCTACCTCTCTTTCTCTTTTCCCCCTCTACCTGTCTCTTTCCCCCTCTCCCTCTCTCCACCTCTACCTGTCTCTCTCCCCTCTCTCTATCGCTCCCTCTACCTGTCTCTCTCCTCCTCTACCTGTCTCTCTACCCCTCTACCTGTCTCTCCCCCTCTACCTGTCTCTCCCCCTCTACCTGTCTCTCTCCCCCTCTCTCCACCCCTCCTCTCTACCTGTCTCTCTCCCCCTCTCTCCACCCCTCCTCTCTACCTTTCTCTGTCCCTAAGAAGGGGATTATTATCCAATAGAAGGTGGATATTGTTGTGGGACCTTTGATGTCAGAACAATTATCTGCTGAAGTATTACTCTCTCTCTTCCTCCGCTCTCTCTCTCTCTCCACTCTCTCTCTCTCTCCACTCTCTCTTCCTCCGCTCTCTCTCTTCCTCCACTCTCTCCACTCTCTCTCTCCGCTCTCTCTCTCTCCACTCTCTCTCTTCCTCCGCTCTCTCTTCCTCCACTCTCTCTCTCCACTCTCTCTCTCCGCTCTCTCTCTTCCTCCGCCCTCTCTCTTCCTCCACTCTCTCTCTTCCTCCGCCCTCGATCCCTCAGCTCTCTCTCTTCCTCCACTCTCTCTCTTCCTCTGCCCTCGATCCTCAGCTCTCTCTCTCTCCGCTCTCTCTCTTCCTCTGCCCTCGATCCCTCAGCTCTCTCTCTCCGCTCTCTCCGCTCTCTCTCTTCCTCTGCCCTCGATCCCTCAGCTCTCTCTCTCTCCGCTCTCTCTCTTCCTCCACTCTCTCTCTCTCTGTCGCTCTCCTCTCTCTCCTCTGCTCTCTCTCTCTCTCTCTTCCTCCGCTCTCTCTCTCTCTCTCTCTCTCTCTCTCCTCTCTCTCTTCCTCCGCTCTGTCTGTCTGTCTGTCTGTCTGTCTGTCTGTAATGTCACATCAATACCAAGTATCCATCAATTTATTGCTGACTTCCGTGTTTTTATAGGTCTTCTATCTTCTTGTTGAAGAACACTCAGAGAAAAGGGGAAAATGTGTATTATTCCTAATATTTCCTGCGTATAGAAAATGTCTCTGGTAGTGTCAGCTCTGACTCTATACCAGGAACCCCAGGCACTGGGTCTGACTCGATACCAGGAACCCCAGGCACTGGGTCTGACTCGATACCAGGAACCCCAGGCACTGGGTCTGACTCTATACCAGGAACCCCAGGCACTGGGTCTGACTCTATACCAGGAACCCCAGGCACTGGGTCTGACTCTATACCAGGAACCCCAGGCACTGGGTCTGACTCTATACCAGGAACCCCAGGCACTGGGTCTGACTCTATACCAGGAACCCCAGGCACTGGGTCTGACTCTATACCAGGAACCCCAGGCACTGGGTCTGACTCTATACCAGGAACCCCAGGCACCGGGTCTGACTCTATACCAGGAACCCCAGGCACTGGGTCTGACTCTATACCAGGAACCCCAGGCACTGGGTCTGACTCTATACCAGGAACCCCAGGCACTGGGTCTGACTCTATACCAGGAACCCCAGGCACTGGGTCTGACTCTATACCAGGAACCCCAGGCACTGGGTCTGACTCTATACCAGGAACCCCAGGCACTGGGTCTGACTCTATACCAGGAACCCCAGGCACTGGGTCTGACTCTATACCAGGAACCCCAGGCACTGGGTCTGACTCTATACCAGGAACCCCAGGCACTGGGTCTGACTCTATACCCGGTGTTGTATCAGACCATGTTAATAATGTTACTGTAGTCATTCTACATGATACCAGGAACCCCAGGCACTGGGTCTGACTCTATACCAGGAACCCCAGGCACTGGGTCTGACTCTATACCAGGAACCCCAGGCACTGGGTCTGACTCTATACCCGGTGTTGTATCAGACCATGTTAATAATGTTATTGTAGTCATTCTACATGACACCAGGAACCCCAGGCACTGGGTCTACCAGTAACATCGTCACTTCTGACCAGCTGCCAAGCAACTGCGGCCCCAAGATGGCTGGTTTCTACGCACCCTGGCAGTCATTCCAGTTCGTCCCAATGAGGCTTTGAGCCGGCATGGCCGCGGTGATGGATCAATACTGATTCTGCCTGCAGACACATTTCATTAGCTGGAACCATGTTTCCATCCACAGTTATGCCAGTAAAGAGTCATACTGTATTTAAAACGCTGTGAAGGAAATAGGACATTTGGGGAACGATTGTATAAATGCAGACAAATCATTTGTTCATTTCGATCTTTTAGGTGGGATCTTTCTGTGTCTATAAAATGAATGGAGGTGGAAACGCCTTTATATAATAACCATCATAATAACCATCAGAATAATAATAATAACCATCATAATAACCATCAGAATAATCAGAATAACCATCATAATAACCATCATAATAACCATCAGAATAATAATAATAACCATCATAACCATCAGAATAACCATCATAATAACCATCAGAATAACCATCATAATAAACATCATAATAACCATCAGAATAACCATCATAATAACTATCATAATAACCATCAGAATAACCATCAGAATAACCATCATAATAACCATCAGAATAACCATCATAATAACCATCAGAATAACCATCAGAATAACCATCAGAATAACCATAATAACCATCATAATAATAATAACCATAATAATAACCATAATAATAACCATTATAATAACAATAATAATAACAATAATAATAACCATCATAATAACCATAATAATAATAACCATCATAATAATAATAACCATAATAATAATAATAACCATAATAATAATAACCATAATAATAACCATTATAATAACAATAATAATAACAATAATAATAACCATCATAATAACCATCATAATAACCATAATAATAATAACCATCATAATAACCATCATAATAATAATAACCATCATAGTAACCATCATAATAATAATAATAATAATAACCATCATAATAACTATCATAATAATAATAATAACCGTCATAATAACCATCATAATAATAATAATAACCATAATAACTATCATAATAATAATAATAACCATCATAATAACTATCATAACCATCATAATAACCATCATAATAACCATCATAATAATAATAATAACCATCATAATAACTATCATAACCATCATAATAACCATCATAATAATAATAATAACCATCATAATAACTATCATAATAATAATAACCATCATAATAATAATAATAATCATCATAATTACAATCATAACCGTCATAATAACCATCATAACCATCATAATAACCATCATAATAACTATCATAACCATCATAATAACCATCATAATAATAATAATAACCATCATAATAACCATCATAACCATCATAATAACCATCATAACCATCATAATAACCATCATAATAACCATCAGAATAATAATAACCATCATAATAACTATCATAATAATAATAACCATCATAATAACTATCATAATAATAATAACCATCATAATAACCATCAGAATAAAATAATAACCATCATTTTGAAGTAAACTTGGGAGTCTCATGCCACGATATGGTGTGTGGTCCTCACACTACGACCCGGGAAACAGCACAGTTTATTGGGCTACAGATTAAATGACTTCACAGTTTATTAGACTACAGATTAAATGACTTCACAGTTTATTAGACTACAGATTAAATGACTTCACAGTTTATTAGACTACAGATTAAATGACTTCACAGTTTATTGGGCTACAGATTAAATGACTTCACAGTTTATTAGACTAGAGATTAAATGACTTCACAGTTTATTAGACTAGAGATTAAATGACTTCACAGTTTATTAAACTACAGATTAAATGACTTCACAGTTTATTAGACTAGAGATTAAATGACTTCACAGTTTATTAGACTACAGATTAAATGACTTCACAGTTTATTAGACTACAGATTAAATGACTTCACAGTTTATTAGACTACAGATTAAATGACTTCACAGTTTATTAGACTACAGATTAAATGACTTCACAGTTTATTGGGCTACAGATTAAATGACTTCACAGTTTATTAGACTACAGATTAAATGACTTCACAGTTTATTAGACTACAGATTAAATGACTTCACAGTTTATTGGGCTACAGATTAAATGACTTCACAGTTTATTAGACTACAGATTAAATGACTTCACAGTTTATTAGACTAGAGATTAAATGACTTCACAGTTTATTAAACTAGAGATTAAATGACTTCACAGTTTATTAGGCTACAGATTAAATGACTTCACAGTTTATTAGACTAGAGATTAAATGACCTCACAGTTTATTGGGCTACAGATTAAATGACTTCACAGTTTATTAGACTAGAGATTAAATGACTTCACAGTTTATTAGACTAGAGATTAAATGACCTCACAGTTTATTGGGCTACAGATTAAATTACTTCACAGTTTATTAGACTAGAGATTAAATGACCTCACAGTTTATTAGACTAGAGATTAAATGACTTCACAGTTTATTAAACTAGAGATTAAATGACTTCACAGTTTATTAGGCTACAGATTAAATGACTTCACAGTTTATTAGACTAGAGATTAAATGACTTCACAGTTTATTGGGCTACAGATTAAATGACTTCACAGTTTATTAGACTAGAGATTAAATGACTTCACAGTTTATTAGACTACAGATTAAATGACTTCACAGTTTATTGGGCTACAGATTAAATGACTTCACAGTTTATTAAACTACAGATTAAATTACTTAACAGTTTATTGGGCTACAGATTAAATGACTTCACAGTTTATTAGACTAGAGATTAAATGACTTCACAGTTTATTAGACTAGAGATTAAATGACTTCACAGTTTATTGGGCTACAGATTAAATGACTTCACAGTTTATTAAACTACAGATTAAATTACTTAACAGTTTATTGGGCTACAGATTAAATGACTTCACAGTTTATTAGACTAGAGATTAAATGACTTCACAGTTTATTAGACTAGAGATTAAATGACTTCACAGTTTATTAGGCTACAGATTAAATTACTTCACAGTTTATTAGACTAGAGATTAAATGACTTGCAGCATGATGCATTTCACAGGGTGGTGAAAGTAGACCGTGATGGTTCTTTCCAATAAATATTGAGGGTCTGATTCTGTTGAGATGATGGTTGATGCTTTGTCATTGCAGTTTCACAAGTAAAACATATTCTGTCTCTTCTCCATAATAATGTCATCATGTAGACTAGCCTCCCTGTATCTGCCTGCCATTGGCTGTGACATGAAAATGTTTGCAGGCTGCACTACGTCATCACGCACTGATCTTTATCGGCACCAAGTCAGTTTGCTGGGAAAAATGTGCATATATTCATTATTAATATTCTCATGAAAATATGTCACCAAATGGATGGAAACCGCTCTTTCTACCCCCAGACCTGTCTGGTTTCTCTCACCCTCACACACACACACACACAGCCCAGGTGCTTTTGCTGTAATTGGGTCCTTTCCTCTGTGTCCTGCTGGGTCAGATGAACAGTCTGACAGATCAGACTCCTGCTAAGTGGTCTCCTCTCTCTCTCTCTCTCTGAATGGAGAGATGATGATGCTAACCAGGAGTGGCTGTGATGATGTCTCTAGGGTGGTGTAGTTCATCTCTCTCTCTCTCTGAATGGAGAGATGATTATGCTAACCAGGAGTGGCTGTGATGATGTCTCTAGGGTGGTGTAGTTCCTCTCTCTCTCTCTCTCTCTGAATGGAGAGATGATGATGCTAACCAGTAGTGGCTGTGGTGTAGTTCATCTCTCTCTCTCTCTCTCTCTCTGAATGGAGAGATGATTATGCTAACCAGTAGTGGCTGTGATGATGTCTCTAGGGTGGTGTAGTTCCTCTCTCTCTCTGAATGGAGAGATGATGATGCTAACCAGTAGTGACTGTGATGATGTCTCTAGGGTGGTGTAGTTCCTCTCTCTCTCTCTCTCTGAATGGAGAGATGATGATGCTAACCAGTAGTGGCTGTGATGATATCTCTAGGGTGGTGTAGTTCCTCTCTCTCTCTCTCTGAATGGAGAGATGATTATGCTAACCAGTAGTGACTGTGATGATGTCTCTAGGGTGGTGTAGTTCCTCTCTCTCTCTCTCTCTGAATGGAGAGATGATTATGCTAACCAGTAGTGGCTGTGATGATGTCTCTAGGGTGGTGTAGTTCCTCTCTCTCTCTGAATGGAGAGATGATGATGCTAACCAGTAGTGACTGTGATGATGTCTCTAGGGTGGTGTAGTTCCTCTCTCTCTCTCTCTATCTGAATGGAGAGATGATGATGCTAACCAGTAGTGGCTGTGATGATGTCTCTAGGGTGGTGTAGTTCATCTCTCTCTCTGAATGGAGAGATGATGATGCTAACCAGTAGTGGCTGTGATGATATCTCTAGGGTGGTGTAGTTCATCTCTCTCTCTGAATGGAGAGATGATTATGCTAACCAGTAGTGGCTGTGATGATGTCTCTAGGGTGGTGTAGTTCCTCTCTCTCTCTCTCTCTCTGAATGGAGAGATGATTATGCTAACCAGTAGTGGCTGTGATGATGTCTCTAGGGTGGTGTAGTTCCTCTCTCTCTCTGAATGGAGAGATGATTATGCTAACCAGTAGTGGCTGTGATGATGTCTCTAGGGTGGTGTAGTTCCTCTCTCTCTCTCTCTCTGAATGGAGAGATGATTATGCTAACCAGTAGTGGCTGTGATGATGTCTCTAGGGTGGTGTAGTTCCTCTCTCTCTCTCTCTCTGAATGGAGAGATGATTATGCTAACCAGTAGTGGCTGTGATGATGTCTCTAGGGTGGTGTAGTTCCTCTCTCTCTCTCTCTGAATGGAGAGATGATTATGCTAACCAGTAGTGGCTGTGATGATGTCTCTAGGGTGGTGTAGTTCCTCTCTCTCTCTGAATGGAGAGATGATTATGCTAACCAGTAGTGGCTGTGATGATGTCTCTAGGGTGGTGTAGTTCCTCTCTCTCTCTCTCTCTGAATGGAGAGATGATTATGCTAACCAGTAGTGGCTGTGATGATGTCTCTAGGGTGGTGTAGTTCCTCTCTCTCTCTGAATGGAGAGATGATTATGCTAACCAGGAGTGGTTGTGATGATGTCTCTAGGTGGTGTAGTTCCTCTCTCTCTCTCTCTCTGAATGGAGAGATGATTATGCTAACCAGTAGTGGCTGTGATGATGTCTCTAGGGTGGTGTAGTTCCTCTCTCTCTCTGAATGGAGAGATGATTATGCTAACCAGTAGTGGCTGTGATGATGTCTCTAGGGTGGTGTAGTTCTCTCTCTCTCTGAATGGAGAGATGATTATGCTAACCAGTAGTGGCTGTGATGATGTCTCTAGGGTGGTGTAGTTCCTCTCTCTCTCTGAATGGAGAGATGATTATGCTAACCAGGAGTGGTTGTGATGATGTCTCTAGGGCAGAGGCAGGGGGTTGGGGGGCAGAAGGGTGGCGGGTTGGGAGGCAGGGGTTGGGGGGCAGAGGCAGGGAGGTGGGAGGCAGAGTGGTGGTGGGGTTGGGGGGCAGAGATGGGGTTGGGAGGCAGAGTGGTGGCGGGGTTGGGGGGCAGAGGCAGGGGGTTGGGAAGCAGAGTGGTGATGAGGACTGAGGTACAGGAGGACTGATGAGGACTGAGGTGCAGTAGAACTGATGAGGACTGAGGTACAGGAGGACTGATGAGGACTGAGGTGCAGTAGAACTGATGAGGACTGAGGTACAGGAGGACTGATGAGGACTGAGGTACAGGAGGACTGATGAGGACTGAGGTGCAGTAGAACTGATGAGGACTGAGGTACAGGAGGACTGATGAGGACTGAGGTACAGTAGGACTGATGAGGACTGAGGTACAGGAGGACTGATGAGGACTGAGGTACAGTAGGACTGATGAGGACTGAGGTACAGTAGGACTGATGAGGACTGAGGTACAGGAGGACTGATGAGGACTGAGGTACAGGAGGACTGAGGACTGAGGTAGAGTAGGACTGATGAGGACTGAGGTACAGTAGGACTGATGACTGAGGTACAGTAGGACTGAGGTACTGAGGACTGAGGTACAGTAGGACTGGAGGTACAGTAGGAC